>NC_069504.1:756656212-756738712 GCF_027579735.1 Bombina bombina
TTTCATTGTTCTCTTGGTATCTATATTTGAAAAGTAGGAATTTAAATTTAGAAGCAGCCTGTTTTTGGTTCAGCACCTGAGTAGTGCTTTCTGATTGGTGTAGCCAATAAAGCCACCAATTAGCAAGTGCTACCCAGGTGCTGAACCAAAAATTGTCTGGCTCATTTGCTTACATTCAAATAAAGATTCCAAGAGATTGAAGAAAAATTGATAGTAGGAGTAAATTAGAAAGTTGCTTAAAATTGGATGCTCTTTCTGAAACATGAAATAAAAAAAATTGGGTGTAATATACCTTTAATGTACTGTCCACTTTATTTTTGGGACAATTTGGGCAACTTTTTATTTTTAACCAGAGTTTGCGGTCACATTAACCAGCCACTTGTAATGGCTGGTTATTTAACATGCCCTTTATGGGCGCACATTAAGATAGCACTCCACTTGTAATCTGACCCATAATAGGTAATACTGGAGGCTGTGGACCAATCTTATATAATAAAGATGATAGGCTGCTATAATTACAATAACATTTGACATGTTTATCTATTGAGTGTGGGAAGGAGCAAAAAATATTTCTATACCCAGGTAGCAAGTACCCGGTAAGAAGGCCAAAGATCTCCCCTGACCAGCCCCACTCCCGTCACACAGCAACGTAATGTAATATTCCTGACCAAGGAGGGAGAGAGAAGAGGCATGAGAAGGGGCATTGAAGGGGAGAGTGTGAAGGGGTATGTACATGATAGCGGGGAGTTATTAGAAGTATTTGCATGGGAGTGTGTATCTATATATATGAGGTTATAATCAGTGTGTGTTAGTATGTGTATATATGAACGTGTACGTGTGTGTGTATGAGTACGTGTGTATATGCACATGCATGTGAGCTCTTATGGTAATTTTACACTAGTGTGTGTGTGTGTATATCTATCTATCTATCTATCTATATATATATATATATATATATATATATATATATATATATATATATATATATATATATATATATATATATATATATATATATATATATATATATATACTCAATGTGTGTCTGCACTCCCAATGCTGTAGGGTCATCAACCAGGGTGCAAAGTCAATCATATAAACAGTCTTTATCCAATAAGGGACTACACTCGCTGGATTTAGTTCAAAGAACCTTTTAAGTCTTTATTACGGTAATGTTTCCGGGTTCGCAGAACCCTTCCTCAGACCAGACAACAGTGTAAGTGAACAAAGTGTGCAATATATAGCAGTAGGCCCACCCATCAAACAATTAGTGAAAATTGCGCCAAAAACACAATCACCATGGTAACACATAAACAAGGCCTAATAGCCATAAAATCTAAAAAATAAAATTACATAAACTAAATAACTTAAATTACCTCAATCTTAATAGATAATAATAAATGCATACATTGAGTTAAATATATATATACACATATGAAGGCTTGGTATAAGTCAGTGGTATTGTAAGCAAACAAGCAGGAATAGTCAGACCACATATCAAAGCGAGCCCCATAGAAAAAATGTCTGTTTAAATTTGATAGTAAATTATTAGAGAATCTTCCTTGTCTATAGAAGCAAGGATCAACAGATTAAATGCAGTTGCAATAGACATCAGAATAATACTGTAATGGCGAAAGGAGCCTAAATATTATGTGGTAACATTATGTGGTAAAATTAACCACTTGTAGGATCGCAGATAACCCGCTTCTGCGATACCTATGTCCCCCGCGTATTTAGACTAAGGCCTAGATGAGACATGTGCGAGTGTTAGGCTAATAAAGATGCATCTGCTGTCTGTGGTGTATAAGGAATATTTATGTACCTACTGTAGCATAGCACCATATCGGCTCACAAATCTGTGTTAGACAAACCCACACGTAAAAAACATACGTTCCCCAGCATGATATATGTTAATGCAGCCCGGCGGGTACATAGAGAAATGTCAAACATAAGCATAAACAAAGGTAACATAGATTACAGAGCAGTGTGCAGTTACTACCTTTGTTTCATCGGGTGTCATGTCCGTGATAGAGCAGAACCCAGAGAACGGGTGTGGATCCGCCTGATCCATCGTGTGTCCGATTACGTTTAGGTTGCATGGCTAATTTGCATAGCCTGTCAGTCACCCCAGTAGGCGTTGCTGAGTCCTGGAGTGACAGTATGATCAGTAGTATAGAGTGTTGCCACATAAGTATTATGTGCAGGAACGTGTTGTGTAAAAGTGTCTATACAAGGGATACTAAGAAACTATATATTATCAAATCCCAGTATATCAAACAGAGATGGGATAAATAGCATACATATGCATATGTAGGTCTCAGGATAAAGAAGGAACACCAGTATTAACCCTATGTGTGATAATAAAGGGATCTATAGCTATGAAAGTTGGCACAATATCCCATAACACATCATAGACAAGGCTAGTAAGACAAGAATCAAAGCAAATTTGAACATAGGGAAATAGTCTTGCAGTATCATAGAGGGTCATATATGTACAACAGCGCTGATAATGCATAATCATATACAGTACTATACAGTATTTACACAGTTCATGCTACAAAGGTAAATGGACCAGCAGAGACGCCCAGGCCCTGAATGTTAAAATAATACTACACTAGAGAAATATATTGTCACCTTGCGCCAAAAACACATAATCACGTGTAAAATTCACTATTAATTCTTGTGCCCGAGTAGAGATGACTCGTACAGTGGGATCTCAATAAGGATATCATTGACCCCCTGTTTAAAAGTGGCAATCAAGATACACATAAGGCCAAAGCCATAGGAGGGCAAAACATGGAAGGATATATCATCAGACCAGATACCACAAGGATGATCAAGTCACAGTCCATTGTTATCACTATAATTACTCAAGCGTACAGTGGTATCAAATAGCATCGACAAAAACAGGCAGATCCATGTAGATCATATTCCACGTAAGTAACTTGAGGTACAATGTTGCAATTAGGACGTGTATTCCAGCCCCAAGTAGAAAGATGGATTTAGAGAAAACAATGGCAGTCATTGGACATATTAAGACCTCTAGGATGTAATGTATCCAGTCTATGTATCCATCTGGCCTCCATCTGGAGGAGTGCCCTGCCGCGGTCACCCCCACGCCTGAGTTGAGGGACGTGGTCAATTAAGATAAAGCGTAAATCAGTTACCTTATGTCCCGCTTTTAGGAAATGTCTGGCCACCAGTTGGTCCGAGGTCCCTTTGTCAATGGCAATTCGTATAGCTGAGCGGTGGTTCGCCATTCTTAGGCGTGCATTATCAGTTGTTTTGCCAACATAAAATCGTCCACAGCAACAACTTTGGAGGTATACAACATGGCTCGTTGTGCAGGTAATAAAGTGCCTTATAGTATATTTCTGGTTAGTGTGAGGGTGTCGGAATACTTTGCAAGGGATCATACTGCTGCAGGTTGTGCAGCCCTTACATCTGTAACAGCCCATTTTGCTAGTTTTAAGCCATTTCTTCGTGTAACTCTGTTGTGGATCCGTTTGCATGAGTAGATCCCTCAAACTTCTGCCTCGCCTGTACCCCATGATTGGTGGGTCCATATGTCCGAAGGGGAGTGTTTGGTCTGTGCCCAGAATTTCCCACCTGTTACGTATGGAGTCAGCCAACACCTTCTTTTCTTTGTCATATGTAGTTGTGAAAACCATCCTTGGGGCCTCCTTCTTGTTAACAGCTTGAGTGTTGTGTGACCTGTCAGACAAAATCTCTTCTCTAACTTGCTCAATGAGGTCATCTTTATATCCCCTTTGTTGGAATTTATCAGCCATCAAGTCTAATTGAAGTTCCCTGTTCGTTGCCTCGGTGTTATTCCTTATAACCCGTATCATCTGGGATTTGACAATTGCCTTCCGAGTATGTGGGGGGTGGTTACTCGTAGCTTCCAGCAATGAGTTTCTGTCGGTGGGCATAGAGTAGAGAGTTGTGAATAGCCTGTCATGCTTTTTGTAAATCCTTAGATCAAGGAAGTCGATCTTGTCAGAATCGTATTTCAGCTCAAACTTGATTGGGTCTGGTAATGCATTAAGATGTGTTACCCATTCAGTGAGTAGTTTCACCGGTCCATGCCACACAAAGAAGACATCATCGATATATCTCCTATAATGTCTTATCATTCCATGATTGTAGACATCCATGATGTCCCTTTCATACTGCTGCATATATAGGTTTGCATATGACGGTGCCATATTAGATCCCATGGCAGTCCCTGTCAGTTGTTGGTAGAAGATGTTCTCAAAGCGGAAATAATTCCATTTCAGACATTTTTCCAGGATATTCAGGATGAAAGCTGTGGGTGGTCCTACGTATCCATATGTAGGACCACCCACAGCTTTCATCCTATGGCACTCATTCCACCGGAATGAGGGATCACTGTGTAGAGACTCCTCACATCCATGGTTACGAGAATATCCTCCTGAGTGATTCCTTCCACAGTGTTTAGTATCCTAATGAGCTCACCAGAGTCCTTAATATAGGAATCCATGGATCTGACAATAGGTTGTAGGAATGCGTCTACATATTGAGCCAATGGTTGTAGCAAAGAGCCCCTTGCGGAGACTATCGGTCTACCTGGGGGATTCAGTTGGTCCTTGTGAATTTTTGGCAGAGTATAGAGTATCGGGTGGATAGGATGCGTAGTGCAGAGGAAATCAAACTCATCTTGATCAATCCACTTATGTTGTAGTGCTTCCGCCAATGTTGTGTCAATCTCATTTTTTAATTCCTCTGTAGGGTTCCAGGTAAGTTTTTTTTGTATGTAAGGACATCGTTCAGTTGCCGCAGTATTTCAGTACGGTATTGCGTATAGTTCATAATGACAATAGCGCCACCCTTGTCGGCCGGGCGTATGACAATGTCAGGGTCAGAGGCAAGTGACTTTATTGCCAATCTCTCCGTTTTCTTTAAGTTGGGTCGATGGTGTTCACTGTTACAATTCCCCGAGTCATTGGTAATCAGCCTTGTAAAAGTTCTAATACTTGTTCCACAGGTGTTAGGTTCAAACTTGCTTTTGACTTTAAATCTCTTGGGCTCTGTATTCTCATTCAAATCCTTGAAGTGTGCCTTAAGTTTTAGGCTCCTCTGGAACTTTTGTATATCCAGGTAAGTATCAAAGTCATTATGTTTAAAAGTAGGAATAAAAGTAAGGCCCTTGTCGAGTAGGATAGTTTTGCCATCCGTCAGTATCCTGTCACTGATATTGATGACAATGTCACGATTCTCTACCTGGGTGGTAGGGGTGGTCTTCTTGCCACAGTAGTTACCCCTCCTCGGGTGCGGCCTCGGCCTCTTGTGTTGGCCGATCTGGTTGTGACCCCTGAAAAATGCGAATTGGAGGTTGATGGTACTTGGTCCGTGTGTCCTTGTTCCATATAGTTAGCCTCATTATCAGATCCTGAGCTACTGTCAACTGTGTTCAAGAATTTAGAGCGATATTGTTGCTGACGTCTTGGTCTCTGTGTGTTTCTCTGTTGATTGCTACCATGTAGCCAATAATAGACTTTTTTCTCCTTGTAGTCATTGTCAACAGTAGTAATCTTTTGGTTTTTGAAAGCCATAAGTTCTTTTTTTGTATTCATTTACTTATTTGCCAATCTTTTCTATCCATGCAGTATCCAGATCATCTTTAAGTATTTGCAGTTTCTGGCTGCTAAATACAGTCAATTCTTCTCTGACTGTGGCCAGAATACTGGTGCATTCCTCAATGACTAATAGGATCAGGTCCATTGAGCACTTGTTGAGAATTTGACACCAGTGTAGGCAAAAGTTTTTATTGTTCCTACCAATAGTTGGCTGGTTCCTGACCCTGAATCCTCTTGGTATCTTATTGTTCTTATAGTATTTAGAGAGGTACACTGTATGTAGTTCAAGGTCAGTCTCCCTCTTCCTAAGTCTCATAAGATTGTTGATCACCGTTACTGTTGATTCAGTTTGTTCATTTTCAATTAGCTCTGAGTCCACCAATATCCTAAGTGCATCTTCATTCGTGAATGCAAATGTTTTGGTGGTATCTTCCTCCTCCTGTAGATTAATGTCACCCAAAGCCTCAGCCATTGCTGCAGTTGTATATGCTTTAATCTTTGCTTGTTCTCCACTTCAGTAATGAGGTAAAAAAAACTGAAAAAAACACCAGTGTGCCCCAAAGCAGGGCCTCATATAGGCCACAGTCCAGCGAGTGCAGTCCCTTATTGGATAAAGACTGTTTATATGATTGACTTTGCACCCTGGTTGATGACCCTACAGCATTGGGAGTGCAGACACACATGGAGGATATGAATTAGACAACGTGTCTAGCACCCAACTACCACTAAACCTTTATACCCTCACTCTATCTGTGGGTTCCACACTTGTGGTTCCTTTTTTGTTACTGCTACAGGACTGTGGCCTATATGAGGCCTTGCTTTGGGGCACACTGGTGTTTTTTTCAGTTTTTTTTACCTCACTTACTGAAGTGGAGCACAAGCAAAGATTAAAGCATATACAACTGCAGCAATGGCTGAGGCTTTGGGTGACATTGATCTACAGGAGGAGGAAGATACCACCAAAACATTTGCATTCACGAATGAAGATGCACTTAGGATATTGGTGGACTCAGAGCTAATTGAAAATGAACAAACTGAAACAAGGACCAACTGAATCCCCCAGGTAGACCGATAGTCTCCGCAAGGGGCTCTTTGCTACAACCATTGGCTCAATATGTAGACGCATTCCTACAACCTATTGTCAGATCCATGGATTCCTATATTAAGGACTCTGGTGAGCTCATTAGGATACTAAACACTGTGGAAGGAATCACTTAGGAGGACATTCTCGTAACCATGGATGTGAGGAGTCTCTACACGGTGATCCCTCATTCCGGTGAAATGAGTGCCATTGCAGCAGTGCTGGACCAGTATCCATACGTAGGACCACCCACAGCTTTCATCCTGAATATCCTGGAAAAATGGGATCTAATATGGCACCGTCATATGCAAAACTATATATGCAGCAGTATGAAAGGGACATCATGGATGTCTACAATCATGGAATGATAAACTCATTGCTGGAAGCTACGAGTAACCACCCCCCACATACTCGGAAGGCAATTGTCAAATCCCAGATGATACGGGTTATAAGGAATAACACTGAGGCAACGAGCAGGGAACTTCAATTAGACTTGATGGCTGATAAATTCTGACAAAGGGGATATAAAGATGACCTCATTGAGCAAGTTAGAGAAGAGATTTTGTCCGACAGGTCACACGACACTCAAGCTGTTAACAAGGAGACCCCAAGGATGGTTTTCACAACTACATATGACAAAGGAAAGAAAATGTTGGCTGACTCCATACGTAACAGGTGGGAAATTCTGGGCACAGACCGAACACTCCCCTTCGGACATATGGACCCACCAATCATGGGGTACAGGTGAGGCAGAAGTTTGAGGGATCTACTCATGCAAACGGATCCACAACAGAGCTACAGGAAGAAATGGCTTAAAACTAGCAAAATGGGCTGTTACAGATGTAATTGTTGCACAACCTGCAGCGGTATGATTCCTTGCAAAGTATTCAGACACCCTCACACTAACCAGAAATATACTATAAGGCACTTTATTACCTGCACAACGAGCCATGTTGTATACCTCCTAAGTTGTTGCTGTGGATGATTTTATGTTGGCAAAACAACTGATAACGCACCCCTAAGAATGGCGAACCACCGCTCAGCTATACGAATTGCCATTGACAAAGGGACCTCGGACCAACCGGTGGCCAGACATTTCCTACAAGCGGGACATAAGGTAACTGATTTACGCTTTATCTTAATTGACCACGTCCCTCCCCTCAGACGTGGGGGTGACCGCGGCAGGGCACTCCTCCAGATGGAGGCCAGATGGATACATAGACTGGATACATTACATCCTAGAGGTCTTAATATGTCCAATGACTAGCATTGTTTTTTCTCTAAATCCATCTTTCTACTTGGGGCTGGAATACACGTCCTAATTGCAACATTGTACCTGAAGTTACTTACGTGGAATATGATCTACATGGATCTGCCTTTTTTTGTCAATGCTATTTGATACCACTGTACGCTTGAGTAATTATAGTGATAACAATGGACTGTGACTTGATCATCCTTGTGGTATTTGGTCTGATGATATATCCTTCCATTTTTTGCCCTCCTATGGCTTTGGCCTTATGTGTATCTTGATTTCCACTTTTAAACAGGGGGTCAATGATATCCATATTGAGATCCTACTGTACGAGTCATCTCTACTCGGGCACAAGAATTAATAGTGAATTTCACACGTGATTATTAGTGATGTCGCGAACTGTTCGCCGGAGAACAGTTCCCGGCGAACATAGCTTGTTCGCGTTTGCCGCTGCGGGCGAACATATGCGATGTTCGATCCACCCCCTATGTGTCATCATTGAGGAAACTTTGACCCTGTATCTCACAGCCTTCTGACACATTTGAGCCAATCAGCAGCAGACACTCCCTCACAGACCCTCTCAGCTCCTTTGCAGCAGCCATTTTAGATTCATTACGATCTTGCTTTCTTAGTGAGAGGAGCTTTAGTGTTGCTGCTGCTGACATTATAGGGAAATAGATTGCTAGGCTAGTGTATTTAGTGTCCACTACAGTCCTGAAGGACACATCTAATCTCTGCTGTAAGGACATCACCCCAAAAAGCCCTTTTTAGGGCTATAACTTCAGTCGTTTTTTTTTTTTTTAATTTGTAATTTTATTTGCATTTGCCTGGCTTTCAGCCTGTGTGTGAGGCTCACAGCATATACTGTGATTAGTGCCACCACTGATATCTGCTTAAAATTAGTGTAAATTTAACCAACAAAACTTTTAAATCATTTTCCTAGTGTAATCTAATTGCATTTTCTATCAGGCCTGTGTCTCAGGCTCACACAGCATACAACGTTGTTTAATTGCTGTGCCAGCAGCCACCACTCATATCTGCTTAACATTATTTTAAATTAAAAAAAAACTTTTAAATAATTTTGCTAGTGTAATCTAATGTCATTTTCTATCAAGCCTGTGTGTCTGGCTTACACAGCATACTGTGGTTAATTGCTGTGCTAGCAGCCACCACTCATATCTGCTTAACATTATTTTAAATTTAAAAAAAAACTTTAAATCATTTTGCTAGTGTAATCTAATCATTTTCTATCAGGCCTGTGTGTCTGGCTTACACAGCATACTGTGGTTAATTGCTGTGCTAGCAGCCACCACTCATATCTGCTTAACATTATTTTAAATTTAAAAAAAAACTTTAAATCATTTTGCTAGTGTAATCTAATTTCATTTTCTATCAGGCCTGTGTGTCTGGCTTACACAACATACTGTGGTTAAGTGCTGTGCTAGCAGCCACCACTCATATCTGCTTAACATTATTTTAAATTTAAAAAAAAAACGTTTAAATCATTTTGCTAGTGTAATCTAATTTCATTTTCTATCAGGCCTGTGTGTCTGGCTTACACAACATACTGTGGTTAAGTGCTGTGCTAGCAGCCACCACTCATATCTGCTTAACATTATTTTAAATTTAAAAAAAAAACTTTTAAATCATTTTGCTAGTGTAATCTAATTTCATTTTCTATCAGGCCTGTGTGTCTGGCTTACACAGCATACTGTGGTTAATTGCTGTGCTAGCAGCCACCACTCATATCTGCTTAACATTATTTTAAATTAAAAAAAAAAACTTTTAAATCATTTTGCTAGTGTAATCTAATTGCATTTTCTATCAGGCCTGTGTCTCAGGCTCACACAGCATACACCGTTGTTTAATTGCTGTGCCAGCAGCCACCACTCATATCTGCTTAACATTATTTTACATAAAAATAAAAGTTTTAAATCATTTTGCTAGTGTAATCTAATTTCATTTTCTATCAAGCCTGTGTGTCTGGCTTACACAGCATACTGTGGTTAATTGTTGTGCTAGCAGCCACCACTCATATCTGCTTAACATTATTTTAAATTTTTAAAAAAAACTTTTAAATCATTTTGCTAGTGTAATGTAATTTAATTTTCTATCAGGCCTGTGTCTCAGGCTCACACAGCATATACTGTGGTTAATTGCTGTGCCCGCCACCACTCCGGCCACCACCCATAAACATTATTTTAAATAAAATAAAAAATAAATTTAAATAATTTTGCTAGTGTAATCTAATTTCATTTTCCATCAGGCCTGTGTGTCAGGCCCACATCATATAGTGTGATTAATAGCTCTTTTGTCCACCACCTATATCTGGTGTAACATTAGTGTACATTTTTTTAAATTTTTTTTTTTACATCAGTCCTCTTCTAGTGTTATTTAATATTAGTTGCCAGGCCAGCCTGGCTGTCATTAGTGCCAGCCTGTGTGTCAGGCTGCCAGCATATACTGTGCCTACTTCCATCATCAGTGCCAGTCCACCACTCCTATCTGGTGTAACATTAGTTTAAATTTAGTAAAAAAACACTTTTACATCAGTCTTCTAGTGTTATTTAATTTTAGTTGCCAGGCCAGCCTGCCACTAGTGCCAGCCTGTGTGCCAGGCTGCCAGCACATACTCTGCCTACTTCTATCCTGAGTGCCATCACTCCTATCTGTTGTAACATTAGTGTAACTTTTTTAAAAACAAACTTTTACATCAGTCTGCTATGGTTATTTAATTGCAGTTGCCTGCCTGCCAGCATGTGTGCCAGGCCCACTTGCTGCCAACTATTGCCACCAATCATATTTGTTATAACAGTTTTGAAAATATTTTAAATCAAAAATTTTTGACTGTGAATCATCAGTCTGCTAGTGCAATTGAATTGCAGTTGCCTGCCTGCCAGCGTGTGTGCCAGGCCCACTTGCCAACTAGTGCCACCAATCATATTTGTTGTCACAGTACTTTTAATATTTAAAAAATAAACATTTTTGTCTTTGAAACATCAGGCAGATGCAGGCCACCCCACAGGTGCCGTTGTGGTCATGGTGCTGTGATTCCTTTAGACCCTACAAATATGCACATTTTTCAGAGGCCAGGTGCCAGGGGGGACACGAAAAGTTCTGAGGAGGACCTAGTTGAATGGCTAACACAGGACACCCAATCTTCTACAGCTTCCGCTCCTAGTCCTCCTAACCTTGACGCACCATCCACCTCCAGCTGTGCTTTGGGCACCTCTCAAGTGACCAGTGCCACTCGCCCGCCTGTCGCCACCACCAACACTAGCACCACAGCCGCTTCACTTGATCTGTCAGAGGAGTTATTGACACATCAGTTGGAAGAAATGAGTGATGCGCAACCATCATTGACAGAGGATGTAGATAACAGTGATATGTCTCAGTCAGGAAGCATTACAGACATGGAGGTACGGTGTGATGATGATGATGATGATGTTGTACCCGCTGCTGCTTCCTTTGTTGATGTGTCAGATACAAGTGAAGTGGTTGATGATGATGTGTCGGTGGATGTCACGTGGGTGCCTGCTAGAAGAGAAGAAGAAGAGGGGGAAAGTTCAGATGGGGAAACAGAGAGGAGGAGGAGCAGACAAGTTGGAAGCACGGGGAGGTCATCGCAAGGAGCTAGTGGCACAGTCAGACAGCATGCATCGGCACCCGGGGTCAGCCAGACAGCACGCCGACTCCAATCAATGCATGCTGTCGCCACCATCAGAATGCTGTCATCGCAGAGCTCAGCAGTGTGGCATTTTTTTTGTGTGTCTGCCTCTGACAACAGTGATGCCATTTGCAACCTGTGCCAAAAGAAACTGAGTCGTGGGAAGTCCAACACCCACCTAGATACAACTGCTTTGCAAAGGCACATGATCTCACATCACAAACGCTGATGGGAAGAACACATGAGTAGAAGCAGCACACAAACTCAAAGCCGCCATCCTCCTCTTGCTCCAGCATCTTCAGCCATGTCAACCACTGCTGTCCTCCTTGCCCTCTCTCAACCATCCTCCACTGAGTCTCTCTTACGTAGCAGTTCCTGGTCATCTGCCCACAGTCAGGTGTCTGTCAAGGACATGTTTGAGCGTAAGAAGCCAATTTCTCAAAGTCATCCCCTTGCCCAGCATCTGACAGCTGGTTTGTCTGAACTCTTAGCCCGCCAGCTTTTACCATACAAGCTGGTGGAGTCTGATGCTTTAAAAAAAATTGTATCTATTGGGACACCGCAGTGGAAGGTACCTGGCAGAAATTTCTTTTCACAAAAGGCAATCCCAAACCAACCTGTACTCGATTGTGCAAAAGGAAGTAATGGCATGTCTGGCACACAGCGTTGGGGCAAGGGTCCATATGACCACTGATAGCTGGTCTGCAAAGCATGGTCAGGGCAGGTATATCACCTACACTGCGCAGTGGGTAAACCTGCTGACGTCTGACAAGCATGGAATGCGTGGCTCTGCAGAAGAGTTGGTGACACCGCCACGACTTGCAGGCAGGCCTGCTGCTACCTCCTCTACTCCTCCTACTCCATCCTCTTCCATAACCTCTTCCTCGGCTGAGTCCTCTTCTGCTTCTGTGTCTTGCTCCACATCAACGGCACCCCCCCAGCTCCCCAGGTACTATTCAACATCCCGGATACGGCAGTATCACGCCGTCTTGGGGTTGACTTGCCTGAAAGCGGAGAGTCACACCGCACAAGCACTCCTGTCCGACCTGAACGCACTGGTGGATCAGTGGCTGACTCCGCACAACTGGAGATTGGCAAGGTTGTTTCTGACAATGGAAGTAATTTGGTGGCAGCATTGAAATTGGGCAAGTTGACACATGTGCCGTGCATGGCACATGTGTGTAATCTGATTGTACAATGCTTTGTGCATAAGTACCCAGGCTTACAGGACGTCCTGAAGCAGGCCAGGAAGGTGTGTGGCCCTTTCAGGCGTTCCTACACGGCCATGGCGCACTTGTCCGATATCCAGCGTCGAAACAACCTGCCAGTGAGGTGCTTGATTTGCGACAGCCCGACATGGTGGAATTCAACACTCCTAATGTTCGACCGCCTGCTCCAACAAGAAAAAGCTGTTAATGAGTATTTGTATGACCGGGGTGCTAGGACAGCCTCTGGGGATTTTTTTGCCAAATTACTGGATGCTCATGCGCAATGCCTGTAGGCTCATGCGTCCTTTTGAGGAGGTGACAAACCTTGTCAGTCACACCGAAGGCACCATCAGCGACATCATACCATTTGTTTTCTTCCTGGAGCATGCCCTGCGAAGAGTGCTGGATCAGGCCGTAGATGAGCATGAAGAGGAAGAGTTGTGGTGTCCATCACCACCAGAAACAGCCTTATCAGCATCACTTGCTGGACCTGCGGCAACGCAGGAAGAGGATTGTGAGGAAGAGGAGTCAGAGGAGGAATGTGGCTTTGAGGAGGAGGAAGACCAAGCACAACAGGTATCCCAGGGTGCTCATTGTTGTCACCTATCTGGTACCCGTGGTGTTGTACGTGGCTGGGGGGAAGAAGATACCCTCAGTGACATCAGTGAGGACGAGGAATGGGACATGATTAGCTTGGCATCCAACCTTGTGCAAATGGGGTCTTTCATGCTGTCGTGCCTGTTGAAGGACCCTCATATAAAAAAGCTGAAGGAGAACAACCTGTACTGGGTGTCCACGCTACTAGACCCCTGGTATAAGCATAAAGTGCCTGAAATGTTACCAAATTCCGGCAAGTCGGAAAGGATGGAGCATTTAAAAAATAAATTAAAAAGTATACTTTACACAGCATATAAGGGTGATGTCACAGCACAACGGGAATCTAACAGGGGAAGAGATGAAAGTAATCCTCCTCCTCCTCCCAGGACCACGGCGGCAAGGACAGGACGCTTTCCTGATGTGTTGTTGATGGAGGACATGCAGACCTTTTTAACTCCTATGCATCGCCAGAGCCTTTCGGGATCCAGCCTCAGAGAAAGACTCAACCGACAGGTAGCAGACTACCTAGCATTAACTGCGGATCTCGACACTCTGAGGAGCGATGGACCCCTTGACTACTGGGTGTGCAGGCTTGACCTGTGGCCTGAGCTATCCCAATTTGCATTTGAACTTCTGGCCTGCCCCGCTTCAAGTGTCCTGTCAGAAAGGACCTTCAGTGCAGCAGGAGGTTTTGTCGCTGAGAAGAGAAGTCGCCTAGGTCAAAAAAGTCTTGATTATCTCACCTTTATTAAAATGAATGAGTGATGGATCCCAAAGGGACTGACATTGGGTGATACATTTGAGTAAAAAAGGCCTGATGATGAGCTGCCTTGGGCTACAAATGGTACACACGCTGGCTTTTTTTTTCTTATAATGCAGGATGACTTGCGTGACTTATCCACCAACAACTAGTGTTCAAGCCGCAAGGTTTTAGGGCACTTTCTAACTGTTTTACAAACATCAATTTTTCTGGCCGCTGCTACAGCAGCGGCTGCAACAATATCGAATTTTTAAGGCATTTGTACATGCCTAATTTTTCTGGCCTCTGCTGCTGCAATGTGGCTACAAAACTCAAAGCAAAAAAAAAGGCACATAACAGTGATTAAACTGTTAAGAATAGTAGTACTTAACACACCACCACATCTTTTTTCATCTCACGGTTCCGAAAAAGTATCTCCGGGTTCCATCGATGCCATACCTGTACTCTATTATTCAAAAGGATGGCATATGTGGTGTTTCATGCTGTTGTTCCTGTTGAGGGTCGTGGGCCATTGTATAAAAAGGCTGAAGGAGAACGACCTGTACTGGGTGTCCAAGCACGTTTTTTGTTCAATATTCCCGGTTCCTCTAAATTATCTCCAGGTTCCTCAAATCAATGCCATACCTGTACTCTATTGTGCAAAAGGGTGGCATATGTGGTGTTTCATGCTGTTGTGCCTGTTGAGAGTCGTGGGCCATCATATAAAAAGTCTGAAGGAGAACGACCTGTACTGGGTGTCCAAGCACGTTTTTTGTTCAATATTCCCGGTTCCTCTAAATTATCTCCAGGTTCCTCAAATCAATGCCATACCTGTACTCTATTGTGCAAAAGGATGGCATATGTGGTGTTTCATGCTGTTGTGCCTGTTGAGGGTCGTGGGCCATCTTATAAAAAGGCTGAAGGAGAACGACCTGTACTGGGTGTCCAAGTACGTTTTTTGTTCAATATTCCCGGTTCCTCTACATTATCTCCCGGTTCCTCAAATCAATGCCATACCTGTACTCTATTGTGCCAAAGGATGGCATACGTGGTGTTTCCTGCTGTTGTTTCTGTTGAGGGTCCGGGACCCTCGTATAAAAAGGCTGAAGGAGAACGAAGTGTACTGGGTGTCCAATCATGTTTTTTTTTTTTATTTCCCGGTTCCTAAAAATTATCTCCGGGTTCCTAAAATGGATGCCATACCTGTACTGGATTGTTCAAAAGGATGGCATATGTGGTGTTTCCTGCTGTTGTTTCTGTTGAGGGTCCTGGACCCTTGTCTAAAAAGGCTGAAGGAGAACGAAGTGTACTGGTTGTCCAAGCATCTTTTTCCATCTCCCGGTTCCTAAAAATTATTTCTGGGTTCCTAAAATGGATGCCATACCTCTACTGGATTGTTCAAAAGGATAGCATATGTGGTGTTTCCTGCTGTTGTTTCTGTTGAGGGTCCTGGACCCTTGTCTAGAAAGGCTGAAGGGGAACAAAGTGTACTGGTTGTCTAAGCATCTTTTTCCATCTCCCGGTTCCTAAAAATTATTTCTGGGTTCCTAAAATGGATGCCATACCTGTACTGGATTGTTCAAAAGGATGGCATATGTGGTGTTTCATGCTGTTGTGCCTGTTGAGGGTCGTGGGCCATCGTATAAAAAGGCTGAAGGAGAACGACCTGTACTGGGTGTCCAAGCACGTTTTTTGTTCAATATTCCCGGTTCCTCTAAATTATCTCCAGGTTCCTCAAATCAATGCCATACCTGTACTCTATTGTGCAAAAGGATGGCATATGTGGTATTTCATGCTGTTGTGCCTGTTGAGGGTCGGGGACCCAAGTATAAAAAGTCTGAAGGAGAACGACCTGTACTGGGTGTCCAAGCATGTTTTTTGTTCATTATTCCCGGTTCCTCTAAATTATCTCCGGGTTCCTCAAATCAATGCCATACCTGTACTCTATTGTGCAAAAGGATGGCATATGTGGTGTTTCATGCTGTTGTGCCTGTTGAGGGTCGTGGGCCATCATATAAAAAGGCTGAAGGAGAACGCACATTTTTTGTTCAATATTCCCGGTTCCTCTAAATTATCTCCGGGTTCCTCAAATCAATGCCATACCTGTACTCTATTGTGCAAAAGGATGGCATATGTGGTGTTTCATGCTGTTGTGCGTGTTGAGGGTCGTGGGCCATCTTATAAAAAGGCTGAAGGAGAACGACCTGTACTGGGTGTCTAAGCAGGTTTTTTGTTCAATATTCCCGGTTCCTCTAAATTATCTCTGGGTTCCTCAAATCAATGCCATACCTGTACTCTATTGTGCAAAAGGATGGCATATGTGGTGTTTCCTGCTGTTGTTTCTGTTGAGGGTCCGGGACCCTCGTATAAAAAGGCTGAAGGAGAACGAAGTGTACTGGGTGTCCAATCATGTTTTTTTTTTTTATTTCCCGGTTCCTAAAAATTATCTCCGGGTTCCTAAAATCGATGCCATACCTGTACTGTATTATTCAAAAGGATGGCATATGTAGTGTTTCCTGCTGTTGTTTCTGTTGAGGGTCCTGGACCCTTGTCTAAAAAGGCTGAAGGAGAAAGAAGTGTACTGGTTGTCCAAGCATCTTTTTCCATCTCCCGGTTCCTCTAAATTATTTCCGGGTTCCTAAAATGGATGCCATACCTGTACTCTATTGTGCAAAAGGATGGCATATGTGGTGCTTCCTGCTGTTGTTTCTGTTGAGGGTCCGGGACCCTCGTATAAAAAGGCTGAAGGAGAACGAAGTGTACTGGGTGTCCAATCATGTTTTTTTTTTTAAATTTCCCGGTTTCTAAAAATTATCTCTGGGTTCTTGAAATCGATGCCATACCTGTACTCTATTGTTCAAAAGGATGGCATAGGTGGTGTTTCCTGCTGTTGTGTCTGTGGAGGGTCCTGGACCCTCGTCTACAAAGGCGGAAGGAGAACAACCTGTACTGGATGTCAAAGCATCTTTTTCCATCTCCCGGTTGCTAAAAATTATCTCTGGGTTCCTAAAATGGATGCCATACCTGTACTCTATTGTGCAAAAGGATGGCATATGTGGTGTTTCATGCTGTTGTGCCTGTTGAGGGTCGTGGGCCATCGTATAAAAAGGCTGAAGGAGAACGACCTGTACTGCCTTGCTGCTCCTTTTAGGCAGGCCAGCTCTTTGCATACAGGCCCACAGACTCTGTAACAGATCCCTCCTTTTAGGGAGAGGTGCAGCCATAATGCAGGGTCAGAACCTCTGTCTGCAACTGGTATACTTGATTGTGCAAAAGGAAGTAACCTTACCATGGTTTCCTGACCGCACGTCTTGTTGTTATATTTAGTGAGGGTAATCATGCAGGCCGTATAGACCTCCCCCGATAGGGGGGAGTAAAAGGGATTAAAGTGCTAAGAATAGTACAACTTAACAAAAACCTAGTTACCATGGGTCCCAGACCGCATGTCTTGTTGTTATATTTGGTGAGGGTAATCAGGCAGGCCGTATAGACCTCCCCCGATAGGGGGAGTTATAGGGATTAGAGTGCTAAGTATAGTACTAATATAAACACAACCTAGTTACCATGGGTCCCTGACAGCGTGTCTTGTTGTTATATTTTGGTGAGGGTAATCATGCAGGTCATATAGACCTCCCCCGATAGGGGGAGTAACAGGGATTAAAGTGCTAACAATAGTACTACTTAACACAACCTAGTTACCATGGGTCCCAGACCACATGTCTTATTATTATATTTTGGAAGGGTAATCATGCAGGCCATATAGACCTCCCCCGATAGGGTGAGTAACAGGTATTAAACTGCTTAGAACAGTACTACTTAAAACACAACCTAGTTACCATGGGTCCCAGACCGCATGTCTTGTGGTTATATTTGGTGAGGGTAATCAGGCAGGCCGTATAGACCTCCCCTGATAGGGGGATTTACAGGGATTAGAGTGCTAAGAATAGTACTACTTAACACAACCTAGTTACCATGGGTCCCAGACCGCATGTCTTGTTGTTATATTTTGGTGAGGGTAATCATGCAAGCCATATAGACCTTCCACCATTAGGGGTTGTAACAGGTATTAAACTAATATGAACAGTACTACTGAAATAAACCTAGTTACCATGGTTCCAAGAGCGCAGGTTTTATTGTTGTACTTTGTTAGGCTAATCATGATGGCCATATAGACCTCCCCCGAGAGATGGGAGTAACAGGGATGAGAGTGCTAAGAATAGTACTACTTAACACAACCTAGTTACCCATGGGTCCCAGTCCCAGACCGCATGTCTTGTTGTTTTATTTGGTCCGGGTAATCATGCAGGCCATATAGACCTCCCACCATTAGGGGTTGTAACAGGTATTAAACTAATAAGTACTACTTAACACAACCTAGTTACCATGGGTCCCAGACCGCATGACTTGTGGTTATATTTGGTGAGGGTAATCAGGCAGGTCGTATAGACCGCCCCCGATAGGGGGAGTTACAGGGATTAAAGTGCTAAGAATAGTACAACTTAACATAACCTAGTTACCATGGGTCCCAGACCACATGTCTTGTTGTGATATTTGGTGACGGTAATCAGGCAGGCCGTATAGACCTCCCCCCATAGGGGGAGTAAAAGGGATTAAAGTGCTCAGAATAGTACTAATATAAACAAAACCAAGTTACCATGGGTCCCTGCCGCATGTCTTGTAATTATACTTTGTAAAGGTAATCATGCAGGCCATATAGACCTCCCCCGATAAGGGGAGTAAAAGGGATTAAAGTGCTAAGAATAGTACTACTAAACACAACCTAATTACCATGGGTCCCAGACCGCATGTCTTGTTGTTATACTTTCTCAGGGTAATCATGCAGGCCATATAGACCTACAAAGATAGGGGGAGTAACATGGATTAAAGTGCTAAGAATAGTACTAATATAAACAAAACCTAGTTACCATGGGTCCCAGACCGCATGTCTTGTTGTGATACTTTGTCAGGGTAATCGTGCAGGCCATATAGACCTCCCCCGATAGGGGGAGTTACAGGGATTAAAGTGCTAAGGATAGTACTACTTAACACAACCTAGTTACCATGGGTCCCAGACCACATGTTTAATTATTATACTTTGTCAGGGTAATTATATATCTAACAAATCTATCTATTTATCTTCTATCGATTCTATCTAACTATCAATCTATGTATATCTATCTATCAAATCTATCTATCTCGTGTCCGGACTGTTTTGAGACAGCCACTTGTATTTTTGACAAATTTGAAGTAGGAGGACAGACCAATCACAGGGATTAAACTGCTAAGAATAGTACTACTTAAGACAACCCAGTTATACCAGTACCAACATGGGTCCCAGACCGCATGTTTGGTTGTTATACTTTGTCAGGGTAATCATGCAGGCCATATAGACCTCCCCCCGATAGGGGGAGTTACAGGGATGAAAGTGGTAAGAATAGTACTACTTAACACAACCTAGTTAACATGGGTCCCAGGCCGCATGTTTGGTTGTTATACTTTGTCAGGGTAATCATGCAGGCCATATAGACCTCCCCCCGATAGGGGGAGTTACAGGGATGAAAGTGGTAAGAATAGTACTACTTAACACAACCTAGTTAACATGGGTCCCAGGCCGCATGTTTTGTTGTTATATTTGGTCAGGATAATCATGCAGGCCATATACACCTCCCCTGATAGGGGGAGTAACAGGGATTAAAGTGCTAAGAATAGTACTACTTAACACAACCTAGTTACCATGGGTCCCAGACCGCATGTCTTATTATTATATTTTGTCAGAGTAATCATGCAGGCCATATACACCTCCCCCGATAGGGGGAGTAACATGGATTAAAGTGCTAAGAATAGTACTACTTAACACAACCTAGTTAACATGGGTCCCAGACCGCATGTTTTATTATTATACTTTTTCAGGGTAATTATATATCTATCAAATCTATCTATTTATCTTCTATCGATTCTATCTAACTATCAATCTATGTATATCTATCTATCAAATCTATCTATCTCGTGGCCGGACTGTTTTGAGACAGCCACTTGTGTTTAGGACAAATTTGAAGTAGGAGGACAGACCAATCATCTTCATCCATCTCCCTGTTCCAAAAATGCAGGCCATATAGACCTCCCCCGATAGGGGGAGTAACAGGTAGCAGTAAACTGCTAATAATAGTACTACTGTTAACACACCACGGGTCCCAGACCGCATGTCTTATTGTTATACTCTGTCAGGGAAATTATATATCTTTCAAATCTATCTTTTTATCTATCAAATCTATCTAACTATCAATCATATCTATCAAATGTATATTGCATCTATTGATCAATGTAATTCGTATCTATAAAATGTATATTGCATCTTTTGATCTATGTAATTCGTATCTATCAAATGGATATTGCATCTTTTGATCTATATAATTCGTATCTATCAAATGGATATTGCATCTATTGATCTATGTAATTTGTATCTATCAAATGTATGTTGCATCTATTGATCTATGTAATTTGTATTGATCATATGTATATTGCATCTATTGAGCTATGTAATCTATGTATCTATCTATCAAATCTATCTATCTCGTGGTTGTGCAAATGGACTGTATGCGGTTGTTTGCGGTGCGTTACACTTGGAGTTTGGTCTGTCACTGTGAAGCGGGCGTAACCCTTACACTACCTGATCGATACAACATCGTAACTGATGTTTTAAAGCACGTTATTCCAAACAATTTAGGAATGTTAGGTGATTTAGGCCCTTTATGGGTTAAAAGCAGACTCTGCTTCAACTATGTAATTTTCCATGGGAGTTTTGCCATGGATCCCCCTCCAGCATTCCACAGTCCAGGTGTTAGTACCCTTGAAACAACTTTTCCATCACTATTGTGGCCAGAAAGAGTGCTTGTGGGTTTTAAAGTTCACCTGCCTATTGAAGTCAATAAGTTGGCGACATCACTAGTGATTATGTGTTTTTGGCGCATGGTGACAATATATTTCTCTAGTATAGCATTATTTTAACATTCAGCGCCTGGGCGTCTCTGCTGGTCCATTTACCTTTGCAGCATGAACTGTGTAAATACTGTATAGTACTGTATATGATTATGCATTATCAGCGCTGTTGTACATATATGACCCTCTATGATACTGCAAGACTATTTCCCTATGTTCAATTTTGCTTTGATTCTTGTCTCACTAGCCTTGTCTATGATGTGTTATGGGATATTGTGCCAACTTTCATAGCTATAGATCCCTTTATTATCACACATAGGGTTAATACTGGTGTTCCTTCTTTATCCTGAGACCTACATATGCATATGTATGCTATTTATCCCATCTCTGTTTGATATACTGGGATTTGATAATATATCGTTTCTTAGTATCCCTTGTATAGACACTTTTACACAACACGTTCCTGCACATAATACTTATGTGGCAACACTCTATACTACTGATCATACTGTCACTCCGGGACTCAGCAACGCCTACTGGGATGACTGACAGGCTATGCAAATTAGCCATGCAACCTAAACGTAATCGGACACACGCTGGATCAGGCTGATCCGCACCCGTTCTCTGGGCTCTGCTCTATCACGGAGATGACACCCGATGAAACAAAGGTAGTAACCGCACACTGCTCTGTAATCTATGTTGCCTTTGTTTATGCTTATGTTTGACATTTCTCTATGTACCCGCCGGGCTGCATTAACATATATCATGCTGGGGAACGTATGTTTTTTATGTGTGGGTTTGTCTAACACAGATTTGTGAGCCGATATGGTGCTATGCTACAGTAGGTACATAAATATTCCTTATACACCACAGACAGCAGATGCATCTTTATTAGCCTAACACTCACACATGTCTCATCTAGGCCTTAGTCTAAATACGCGGGGGACATAGGTATCGCAGCAGCGGGTTATCTGCGATCCTACAAGAGGTTAATTTTACCACATAATGTTACCACATAATATTTAGGCTCCTTTCGCCATTACAGTATTATTCTGATGTCTATTGCAACTGCATTTAATCTGTTGATCCTTGCTTCTATAGACAAGGAAGATTCTCTAATAATTTACTATCAAATTTAAACAGACATTTTTTCTATGGGGCTCACTTTGATCTGTGGTCTGACTATTCCTGCTTGTTTGCTTACAATACCACTTACTTATACCAAGCCTTCATATGTGTATATATATTTAACTCAATGTATGCATTTATTATTATATATTAAGATTGAGGTAATTTAAGTTATTTAGTTTATGTAATTTTATTTTTTAGATTTTATGGCTATTAGGCCTTCTTTATGTGTTACCACGGTGATTGTGTTTTTGGCGCAATTTTCACTAATTGTTTGATGGGTGGGGTTACTGCTATATATTGCACACTTTGTTCACTTGCACTGTTGTCTGGTCTGAGGAAGGGGTCTGCGAACCCCGAAATGTTACTGTAATAAAGACTTAAAAGTTTCTTTGAACTAAATCCAGTGAGTGCAGTCCCTTATTGGATAAAGACTGTATATATGTATGTGTGTATATGTGTATATATATATATATATATATATATATATATATGTATATGTGTGTATATATATATATATATATATATATATATATATATATATATATATATATATATATATATATATATATATATATAGTAGAACAGGATCCAAATGAAGCAGGCACATAGGATTTTTCATAAACACTCCGTTTCTCTTACATGGTGTATCCAGTCCACGGATTCATCCTTACTTGTGGGAGATTCTCAATCCCTACAGGAAGTGGCAAAGAGAGCACACAGCAGAGCTGTCCATATAGCTCCCCTCAGGCTCCGCCCCCCCAGTCATTCTCTTTGCCGCTCTAACAAGTAGCATCTCCATGGGAGGGTAAAGAGTATGTGGTGTTAGAGTTTGTTATTTTAAAATAGTGCCGGTTTGTACTATTTACTCTGAGGCAGAAAGTGATGAAGATTTCTGCTGAGAGGAAAAAGATTTTAGCATGTTGTAACTAAAATCCATTGCTGTTCCCACACAGGACTGTTGAGTACCGGAGAACTTCAGTTGGGGGGAACAGTTTGCAGGCTTAACTGCTTAAGGTATGCTCAGTCACTTTTTTTCTAACAAGACTTGGTAATGCTAGAAGACTGACAGAAATCCCCATGTGGGAAGGTAAGCCATATTCTGAGACTCTTTATAGAAGGATGGCTTAGTTAAAAGGGCTTAAATCACTGGTGGACACTGTTATGGAAATCAATTATTTTTCTACTATAATCTGACATTTGCACAAGTGTTTATTATGTTTGGAACACTTTTTAGGGGTTTAATACGCCTGGCATATTTTTAGACACCTAATTTGGCTTAGGAAGGCCCCACAACTCCGGAGTGAAGAGGGAGGGGGCCTAATTTTCACGCCTCAGTTGCGCAGTTCTTTTGCAAGACAGCTTCATGCAGCTTCACATGTAGAGTCCAGAGATTGCAGGAGGACTACAGGGAGGCTTATTTTCATTCCAAAACTAATCCCCATAGTGCTGGAGGGAACTTTCAGGCCAATCCTGGATCTAAAAATTCGAAACAAATTCTTGCCGATGATCCAGGATGGTCAATATATGACTACCGTGGATCTAAAGGATGCGTACCTACATATTCCTATCCACAAAGATCATCATCAGTTCCTAAGGTTCGCCTTTCTGGGCACGCATTACCAGTTCGTGGCCCTTCCTTTTGGGTTGGCCACCGCTCCCAGAATTTTCACAAAGGTGCTGGGGTCCCTTCTAGCGGTTCTAAGACCGCGGGGCATTGCAGTAGCACCTTTCCTAGACGACATCTTAATTCAGGCGTCGTCTTTCCACAGAACCAAGGCTCATACGGACATTGTTCTGGCCTTTCTAAGGTCTCACGGGTGGAAGGTGAACGTCGAAAAAAGTTCTCTGTCCCCGCTCACAAGGGTTCCCTTCCTGGGAAAACTAATAGACTCGGTAGAAATGAAAATCTTTCTGACAGAGGTCAGGAAGTCAAAACTTTTGAATACTTGCCGATTTCTTCATTCCATTTCTCGGCCTTCTGTGGCTCAGTGCATGGAGGTAATCGGTTTAATGGTTGCGGCAATGGACGTAGTTGCGGCAATGGACGTAGTCCCTTTTGCCCGAATTCATCTAAGACCACTGCAACTGTGCATGCTCAAACAGTGGAATGGGGACTATGCAGATTTGTCTCCTCAAATACAAATGGACCAGAAAACCAGAGACTCTCTTCTCTGGTGGTTGTCTCAGGATCACCTGTCTCAGGGAATGAGTTTCCGCAGACCGGAGTGGATCATTGTCACGACCGATGCCAGTCTGTTAGGCTGGGGTGCGGTCTGGGACTCCCTGAAAGCTCAGGGTTTATGGTCTCAGGAAGAATCTCTTCTCCCAATAAACATTTTGGAACTGAGAGCGATATTCAACACGCTCCAGGCATGGCCTATACTAGCTGAGGCCAAATTCATCAGATTTCAGTCGGACAACATCACGACTGTAGCGTACATCAATCATCAGGGAGGAACAAAGAGTTCCCTAGCGATGAAGGAAGTAACCAAGATCATCAAATGGGCGGAGGATAACTCCTGCCATCTATCTGCAATTCACATCCCAGGAGTAGACAACTGGGAGGCAGATTTTCTGAGTCTTCAGACTTTTCATCCGGGGGAGTGGGAACTCCACCCGGAGGTTTTTGCTCAGCTGACCCAGCTATGGGGCATTCCAGAATTGGATCTGATGGCGTCCCGTCAGAACACCAAACTTCCCCTTTACGGATCCAGATCCAGAGATCCCAAAGCGACATTGATAGATGCTTTAGTAGCGCCTTGGTTATTCAGTCTAGCTTATGTCTTTCCACCGTTTCCTCTTCGCCCTCGGCTCGTAGCCAGAATCAAACAGGAGAAGGCTTCGGTAATTCTGATAGCACCTGCGTGGCCACGCAGGACTTGGTATGCAGACCTAGTGGACATGTCATCGGCTCCACCATGGAAACTGCCATCGAGACAGGATCTTCTAATTCAAGGTCCATTCAAGCATCCAAATCTAGTTTCTCTGCAACTGACTGCTTGGAGATTGAACGCTTAATTCTAGCTAAGCGTGGGTTCTCTGAATCAGTTATAGATACTCTGATCCAGGCTAGAAAGCCTGTCACCAAGAAAATTTACCATAAGATATGGCGGAAATATCTTTGTTGGTGCGAATCCAAGGGTTACTCGTGGAGTAAGGTTAGGATTCCAAGGATATTGTCCTTTCTCCAAGAAGGATTGGAGAAAGGTTTGTCAGCTAGTTCCTTAAAGGGACAGATATCTGCTCTGTCTATCCTGTTACACAAGCGTCTGGCAGCTGTACCAGACATTCAGGCGTTTGCACAGGCCCTAGTTAGAATCACGCCTGTCTACAGACCTGTGGCTCCTCCATGGAGTCTAAATTTAGCTCTTTCAGTTCTTCAAGGGGTTCCGTTTGAACCTTTGCATTCCATAGATATTAAGTTATTATCTTGGAAAGTTTTGTTTTTGGTAGCTATTTCTTCTGCTCGAAGAGTTTCTGAATTGTCTGCTTTGCAGTGTAATTCCCCCTATCTGGTGTTCCATGCAGATAAGGTTGTTTTGCGTACCAAACCTGGTTTCCTTCCAAAAGTAGTTTCTAATAAGAATATTAACCAGGAAATTATTGTTCCTTCTCTGTGCCCTAATCCAGTTTCTAAGAAGGAATGACTTACACAATCTTGATGTGGTTCGTGCTTTAAAAATTCTATTTAAAGGCAACTAAAGATTTCAGGCAAACATCATCCTTGTTTGTTGTCAATTCTGGTAATAGGAGAGGTCAGAAAGTGACTGCTACCTCTCTCTTTCCTTCTGGCTGAAAAGCATCATCCGATTGGCTTATGAGACTGCTGGACAGCAGCCTCCTGAACGAATTACAGCTCATTCCACTAGAGCTGTGGCTTCCACATGGGCTTTCAAGAATGAGGCTTCTGTTGAACAGATTTGTAAGGCAGCGACTTGGTCTTCACTGCATACATTTGCCAAATTTTACAAATTCGATACTTTTGCTTCTTCGGAGGCTATTTTTGGGAGAAAGGTTTTGCAAGCAGTGGTGCCTTCCGTTTAGGTTACCTGACTTGTTCCCTCCCTTCATCCGTGTCCTAAAGCTTTAATATTGGTATCCCACAAGTAAGGATGAATCCGTGGACTGGATACACCATGTAAGAGAAAACAGAATTTATGCTTACCTGATAAATTACTTTCTCTTACGGTGTATCCAGTCCACGGCCCGCCCTGGCAATTAAGTCAGGTTCAAATTTATTTTAGTAAGACTACAGTCACCACTTTCTCCTTTTTCTCCTAACCGTCGGTCGAATGACTGGGGGGGCGGAGCCTGAGGGGAGCTATATGGACAGCTCTGCTGTGTGCTCTCTTTGCCACTTCCTGTAGGGATTGAGAATATACCACAAGTAAGGATGAATCCGTGGACTGTATACACCGTAAGAGAAAGTAATTTATCAGGTAAGCATAAATTCTGTTTTTATTGGCAGTATTTTAACCAAACGTTTCGGCTCAAACACGAGCCTTTGTCAATGGTGTACAAAACCAAATGTGAAATACTGGACAAACCCACACCTTAAATATCCACCCAGCCCAAGTGACAGACCAATCAGTATATGCATCCGTTACACACCCACTCTCGCAAGGCAATTTTTTTTTACCGGGTTCACCATAGGCGCGGTGTGACGTCATCACGCTACCTCCGTCCCAGGTGAATCCACAGTGGCCACACGCGACCATAGCAACCAGACATAAACAACTGTGTTGTGCAGATGCGCAATCGGATGTAAATCTGATAGGTAATAAACTAAATATCGATCAGTGAGTGATCAGATCAACCCCACACAAAAATATAATAACAAAAAGGTATCTAACTATTTGAAATGCAGAACAAACCTTATATATAGCTTTTGGAAAAGAAAACGCTACAATGACCCATAGTTTAATAACTAATAACACAGCCCTCTATACCCGCAGTATCAAGGCGTGTGGGAAGTAGCTAAGGAGGGTAAACCCCCCAATGTGTTTAAAATAATACAAGATTCATCACGCCTAAGAAGTAGGTAGAAACTAAGTACTGGATGACTCCCAGTTGCTTGCAACTCATTTGTGTTTGTACCAACAGCCAAAGTCTATATTGACATTCAGTCCCCGAGGGGCAACAGTGTCCAGAGTGAAGATCCAGCGAGATTCCATTCTTAATAGGGCTAATCCTCTATCTCCACCACGTCTGTTGTGGGGCACATGATCAATCAGCATCACCCGTAACGAGGAGACAGAATGTCCTGCAGTTGCAAAATGTCGTGCAACTGGTTGCTCAGATCGTCCCTTATCAATCGCCTGACGGATTGCCGTTTTGTGGTTTGCCAAGCGTTCCTTGAAAGGTGTCACCGTTTTGCCTATGTAGAATTTTGAACATGGGCAAATAATGGGGTAGACCACATATTCCGAGGTGCAAGATAGTCTATGCTTTATTTTATACCTCTTGTTGTTGTAGGGATGTTGGAAAGATGTTCCAGCGATAAGATTGTTGCAAGTGACACAGTTGCCACACTTGTAGCATCCTGGTTTCCCTCTCGTTAGCCATGTCTGTTTATCATAACAGTGTGTAGGGTCACTGAGTACCAGTAGATCTCTAAGGTTGCTTGCTCGTTGGTATACCAACCGGGGTACCGGAGCATCCACAAAGGGTAGGCTAGTATCCTTAGAGAGCATCATCCAGTGTTCCTTAATCACATTCTGGAGCATCACAGATCCCGGAGTATAAGTGGTTATGAAGTTCATCCGCTTGGGCTGTTCAATCGTTATCCGTTTTGATATTGTGCGATTCTCGGTGAGTTGGCTTGCTTCACTTCTTTGTTGATTTATTAGGGTCGGTGGATATCCTCTCCCCAGAAATCTTTGGGACATTTCTTCGAGTTGTCTCTCTTTTCGGGAGTCATCCGTGTTGTTCCGGACGACCCGCAGGAGTTGGGAGGAACTGACACCGTCTTTCTGAAATCTAGGATGGAAACTCTGATAATGCAGAATAGAATTTTTATCTGTGGGTTTTTAAAACAAAGTGGTATGTAATTTATAGCCATTGGGTGTTTCTACCCTGAAAATTTCCAGGTCTAGAAAGTGAATCTGGTTATTGTTGTGTTCCATTTTGAATCTGATGGTCGAATCAAGGGCATTCAATCCTTCAACCCATTCAATAAGACTTTCAGGGGTACCACCCCAAATCATAAAGACATCGTCTATGTACCTACGATACATTCTGATGGGGTTCTCTCTGGAGAAAATATTGTATTTTTCATACATAGCCATATAGATGTTGGCATATGATGGGGCCATATTCGACCCCATCGCAGTGCCCATAATTTGTAAGAAGTACTCATTCTCAAATCGAAAGTAATTTTTCTCCAGGCAGAACTCCATCAGATGTAAAAGGAATTCTACAGGCGGACCTGTATATAGTGGATTATCACTCAGAATTTGTCTCACCATATCTATAGCATGACCATGGGGTATCACTGTGTATAGACTCACTACATGCATGGTCACTAGAATGTCAGTAGAAGCTAGGCTGTCAAAGTCCCTCAGTAGTTTAATGAGTTCAGAAGAGTCTTTAAGGTGGGACTGGGTATTTTGTACCACCGGTTGTAGGTAAAAATCAATAAATTCTCCTAGAGGCTGCATGAGTGATCCCCTGGCAGATACAATAGGTCTGCCAGGGGGATCCTCAAGTGACTTATGGATCTTGGGCAATAAGTATAGTATTGGGCAGATTGGATAGTCAACTGAAAGAAACCCCAATACATAATCATCAATTACCCCAGCTTGGTATGCCATACCCAGGAATTCGTCAATCTCTCTCTTAAAAGGATGGATGATGCTCTCTAAGGATACTAGCCTACCCTTTGTGGATGCTCCGGTACCCCGGTTGGTATACAAACGAGCAAGCAACCTTAGAGATCTACTGGTACTCAGTGACCCTACACACTGTTATGATAAACAGACATGGCTAACGAGAGGGAAACCAGGATGCTACAAGTGTGGCAACTGTGTCACTTGCAACAATCTTATCGCTGGAACATCTTTCCAACATCCCCACAACAACAAGAGGTATAAAATAAAGCATAGACTATCTTGCACCTCGGAATATGTGGTCTACGCCATTATTTGCCCATGTTCAAAATTCTACATAGGCAAAACGGTGACACCTTTCAAGGAACGCTTGGCAAACCACAAATGGCAATCCGTCAGGCGATTGATAAGGGACGATCTGAGCAACCAGTTGCATGACATTTTGCAACTGCAGGACATTCTGTCTCCTCGTTACGGGTGATGCTGATTGATCATGTGCCCCACAACAGACGTGGTGGAAATAGAGGATTAGCCCTATTAAGAATGGAATCTCGCTGGATCTTCACTCTGGACACTGTTGCCCCTCGGGGACTGAATGTCAATATAGACTTTGGCTGTTGGTACAGACACAAATGAGTTGCAAGCAACTGGGAGTCATCCAGTACTTAGTTTCTACTTACTTCTTAGGCGTGATGCATCTTGTATTATTTTAAACACATTGGGGGGTTTATCCTCCTTAGCTACTTCCCACACGCCTTGATACTGCGGGTGTAGAGGACTGTGTTATTAGTTATTAAACTATGGGTCATTGTAGCGTTTTCTTTTCCAAAAGCTATATATAAGGTTTGTTCTGCATTTCAAATAGTTAGATACCTTTTTGTTATTATATTTTTGTGTGGGGTTGATCTGATCACTCACTGATCGATATTAAGTTTATTACCTATCAGATTTACATCCGATTGCGCATCTGCACAACACAGTTGTTTATGTCTGGTTGCTATGGTGGCGTGTGGCCACTGTGGATTCACCTGGGACAGAGGTAGCGTGATGACGTCACGCCACGCCTATGGTGAACCCGGCAAAAAATTTTCAAATTTATTCACACAACAATAGCACATTTTGGGTAACTCTCTTTGAAGTATTGGGATTTACACTTCTGAATGTCCAACATGAACAAATGTCATTTTAGAATATCCTTATGTATTCATCAACATATAGGGTTAATATTAGCATAATGCATCAACCCCATACTAATATAGTAATATTGAAGCTCTTAACAGTAGTGCAATTATTATATCCATTTATTGACGTTCTGTGCTTCATAATAAACTTATCCACGATATTCATTATTTAATCATACCAAGATCAACTAATTTGCATTTTATTATTTTTACTAGTAATGTTTGCCAATAAGGGATATGATTCTCATTGCCGCAAGTAATCTATGAATAGATGCTTTATTTACATCTGAATATGATCGTCCAATGAATATAATGCTATGATACACACCCCCGATGGATATTTCTGTCATTGGATAAGAGTAATATTGAGATACGCCCTATAGCCCAAGCACCTAATTCGTACATTAGAGTACCGACTATAATGATTGACAGCTTAATCCTCCAATCCGGAATACTCGACTACGAATATAAGGTGCATATATAGTAATCCACATATACACTATCCTAACATACAATGCTGTTCAGTTTGATTGTATGAAGGTGGGATGGCATAATAATAATCATATGGATCAGTACATGATTGGTGAGACCTAAGGGTATTATTGAGTATTAACTCACTTCGATCCACAAAACAGATACATGGTGATTTTAGATACAGAATAGTAATCTCACTTGCATTTACAGTGCACTGATAAGGAATAGGAGAACAGAATTGGAAGTAAGATATTAATTAATGGTTGGTGTAAATCACAACACGATCATCCAATCTGTGTAGCGCAATGGTACACACCTCCTTACTGAAATCTTATGATTGGATCAGACCATTGCTATGACACGTTCTATAACACATGCCTTCAATGACCAATAGGAGTCAGATGTTTAAGAACCGGTAAAGGTGATTGATAGGCACATTGACCAATCGGATGCATAAAATTATGGAACGAGCACCAATTGCATCTGGAAGGTGGGCAAAATGTCAGTATAAACAACGCTGAGTAGCAGTGGCCCGCACCCCCTCTGAGGAAGCGTTCTGTGAAACGCGCGTCAGGGGTCCAGCAGGAGCAGCCGTGTCTCTCCTGTCTGTCTTTTTTAAACTGCTTACCTAAGTTGTAAATTTAATACTATGGTTCAACAATAAGAGATACCTAATCCTGGTGCCCACTGTACTAGATATTTAAAAATTAAAAGTAATTCAGCCCTCGGATTGTAAGGGCTTAGCTTACTCTATATTACAATATCAGTGGGCCCATGTTTATTAATGGTGAATGAATATTTGAACCTCTAATTCTTACTTTAAAACTAGGTTTAAGTGCTTTTATATTCTTCTGCTACTGTGTGAATGTGTGTTCCTAGTTTATATAATAAAGATTTAAAGTATGAATGGTATGGAACTTTTTAAATTAGAGTATTTATCCTAAACAATTTTCCTTGGAGTAATATTGATATTGATTTTGTGGAATTCAATGCTACAAACTTTATTGTATTCCTTATACAATTAGTTTAACTAGTTGTTTGTACACTGTTATGATAAACAGACATGGCTAACGAGAGGGAAACCAGGATGCTACAAGTGTGGCAACTGTGTCACTTGCAACAATCTTATCGCTGGAACATATTTCCAACATCCCCACAACAACAAGAGGTATAAAATAAAGCATTGACTATCTTGCACCTCGGAATATGTGGTCTACGCCATTATTTGCCCATGTTCAAAATTCTACATAGTCAAAACGGTGACACCTTTCAAGGAACGCTTGGCAAACCACAAAACGGCAATCCGTCAGGCGATTGATAAGGGACGATCTGAGCAACCAGTTGCATGACATTTTGCAACTGCAGGACATTCTGTCTCCTTGTCACGGGTGATGCTGATTGATCACGTGCCCCACAACAGACGTGGTGGAAATAGAGGATTAGCCCTATTAAGAATGGAATCTCGCTGGATCTTCACTCTGGACACTGTTGCCCCTCGGGGACTGAATGTCAATATAGACTTTGGCTGTTGGTACAGACACAAATGAGTTGCAAGCAACTGGGAGTCATCCAGTACTTAGTTTCTACTTACTTCTTAGGCGTGATGCATCTTGTATTATTTTAAACACATTGGGGGGTTTATCCTCCTTAGCTACTTCCCACACGCCTTGATACTGCGGGTATAGAGGACTGTGTTATTAGTTATTAAACTATGGGTCATTGTAGCGTTTTCTTTTCCAAAAGCTATATATAAGGTTTGTTCTGCATTTCAAATAGTTAGATACCTTTTTGTTATTATATTTTTGTGTGGGGTTGATCTGATCACTCACTGATCGATATTAAGTTTATTACCTATCAGATTTACATCCGATTGCGCATCTGCACAACACAGTTGTTTATGTCTGGTTGCTATGGTCGCGTGTGGCCACTGTGGATTCACCTGGGACGGAGGTAGCGTGATGACGTCACGCCACGCCTATGGTGAACCCGGCAAATTTTTTTGCCTTGCGAGAGTGGGTGTGTAACGGATGCATATACTGATTGGTCTGTCACTTGGGCTGGGTGGGTATTTAAGGTGTGAGTTTGTCCAGTATTTCACATTTGGTTTTGTACACCATTGACAAAGGCTCGTGTTATACTGCCAATAAAAACAGAATTTATGCTTACCTGATAAATTACTTTCTCTTACGGTGTATCCACCTGGGACGGAGGTAGCGTGATGACGTCACGCCGCGCCTATGGTGAACCCGGCAAAAAATTTTGCCTTGTGAGAGTGGGTGTGTGACAAAGGCTCGTGTTTGAGCCGAAACGTTTGGTTAAAATACTGCCAATAAAACGGAGTGTTTATGAAAAATCCTGTGTGCCTGCTTCATTTGGATCCTGGCTGCAACACGGAGTCCGTCCGTGGGATCCATTGCTGTTCTACTGTCTGTATCTTCCCAGTGAGAGCACCAGGTAGCTGAACTTATTTAGTGAGTGCCGTACACTTCTGCAACTATATATATATATATATATATATATATATATATATATATATATATATATATATATCTCAGGCAGCAAACTTGATCTGTTTTAAGTACTATCAGTACATCACTCAGGTTGGTTGGGGGGTGTCATGGTGGGAGGGTGTCGTGAGAAGGGGTATTTGCAGAATCCAGCATGTATATTAGCCCGAGGCAGTATAAAGCAGCAACGATTTAGAGCATGCCATTTTTAGAATGCCCCTCTAAAATAAAAGTAATTCTGATAATGTGTGAGGTTTAACCAACTGTAAGGAACTAATTTAACTCAGACTCAGTCAAAAGCTAAATTATATTTTTATCCATTTTCATGTAATTTAGCTCTTCAAATTCAGTAATTTCTAACTCTCTGACCTTGAAATTCACCCTGCTGGCCTTTTTGAGGCTAACCCACCTATATAGCTGTCTTTAATTTGCTTTAATTGACAGAAACTACAATTTCTAGCAGGGTTATCCTTGAAAAAGTAAACGGGGTGCATTGCAAGGTCCGAGAGTAAGAAATGACATCATTTCAGAGCCAAATTACATGCAATGGGAGCAAAATAAAAAATAAAATATATTTTCATGTAATTTAGCTCTGCAAATGGAGTAATTTCTTGCTATTAGACCTTAAAATGTGCACTGCAGTCTTTTCAAGGCTAACCCTGCTACATAAATGTATTTAATTAGCTTTAATTGACAGAAACTACAATTAAAGACAGCCATGTAGCATGGTTAGCCCTGAAAAGCCAGAAGGGTGGATTTCAAGGTAATGAGAGCTAGAAATCACTAAATTTGCAGAGCTTAATCACATGGAGAAAAAAAAAAAACACAAGGCAAAAATTATAATTAAAATCTATACATTCAGATTCAGTAAATTATGGAAAAAAAGCATTCATAGCATTCTTACAAGTGCATACTTTTACTTCCTGCTAAACCCAGAAATTTGGACCCAATGCATGCATGAGCTGCAGATCTTGGTGTTGAAAATGAGGCTAAAACACCTCTTTCTTTTTTTTTTGTGTGTGTTTGTTTATTGATATTTAGCAGCAGCTGGTATAGCCCTGGGATTAGGGTTGCCACCTCGGCCATATTATCCTGGACAGTTATGCGTTATAAATGCAGCAGGGTATGCAGGGAGGAACAATTATTTTGCCTCTGGACATCACTTGAATAGAGCTGCTGGGCAACAAAATAAATGTTCCTCCCTGCACACACTACAGCATGTATAACTCATAACTGTCCAGGAAAACATGGCCGAGATGGCAACCCTACCTGGTATACTAGAAAGCTATGGGTGGTATACACAGTCACACATAATATAAAACATCTTATTATATATTATGTAAGAATTCTATTTTATATGTCTGCGTACACACATATAGACAGACATACACACAGTATCTTGCCTGTGTGGCCAAAAATCCTAGCACCAACCCTGGGCTCCCTCCTCTAGTCTCTCACCCGTTGCACTCTATGTGGCGGTCACACTTTTCCCAGACCCAGTGACAGTCACAGTCACAGTCCCACCAACCCAGACCTCTGGCAGGTCGCACTTAGGCCGGTCCTTCAAGCACCACCAGGCAAGGGCCAGCTGACTAAGCAGACTATTTACTTGACTGATTGATTTCTCTCCAGTCTCTCTCATTCTCTAGTGGTGATGATCCAGGACCAGGATTGCAGCCATGCCATCATTGGGCAAATCAATTATAACTGTGCAGTGTCACTCACTCTGAGTCTACTCTGTCTCTATATATTAATTTAATTTATTAAACAGTTTAATAAATTAATATATACAGAGTCAGACTCAGAGTCAGTGTAGTGACAGTGCAAGTTGAAAGTAACAAGGCTGCTATAAGACTACTTAGCGAATGTGGAAGGTTCATGGAAACGAATACACAAAAATATTACTAATAATAATAAAAAATTCCCTTATGGCACAGCTTAGAAGAACCACAGGGTGAGCGCTAAAATGCCCAAAAAGCAGCATTTTAATTGGAAAAATTCAGATGCACAAATATTAAAACAAAGAGAGAGAAAGGCGCAAACCCCTCTAAGTGAAGTATGTTTAAAACAATAACAATTTATTAAAGTCTCAAATGTACACTCACACTTTTAACCCTCAAACAATATGAGGTATGTAAACAACACATAGGAAATGGTGATCTCTCAGCGGTATCAGTCAGGAAAGATAGAATCCCTATATCAAAGCTCCTCAATTGATAGAGATTGTCCATATACAATGGAGTCTATTATTATTTTGCAACAAAGTATTGCCAATGTTAAAATTACATAAAATGTCATCAAATAACACAACCGCCACTATACTACACCAGCTGATCGTTCGTATAGCCGGCTCCGATACAGCTGCTCGACGTGGTGTGAGGACGGTGGGCGTGGTCTGATGCATTTCGTAGGGTACCTCCCTACTTCGTCAGAGGCTGCACACTCTATAGAGAACTGTCCATTTAAAGCATTAGTTCATTGGCGTGTGATTACTATGCTCCTATTACCATCGAGTGCATCCACAGATATCTACATCTAAGGTTAAAGGAAACTTAACTATTTGTGCACACACAAACCTAAGACTGTTAAAAAATTATGAATGGGGGCCAGCTAAGTGAGAAGATGTGCAGCTACATAGCTCCTGCAATATTTATAGGGAATATGTAGTTCAAAGTTCTTAAACTGAAACTTAAGCCTTAGCTAACCCTTAAGTTAAGATCCTTTTGGCCCACTTAACTTTTTTGAAAAATTTTTTAGCACTTGGACCGGCACTGTGATCGGTGTGGCACTGCAGTAAGAGACTGAAGGTTTGTCTGGGCACTCCCTCTGACCACAGGCAGTGTGGAAATAACTGAGATCCTATATTTCAGGCTTTGAATAATAAGGTTCAAACAGCTGTGAGACCACAGCTGATTCACCTGGAGCCAAGCAGAGTGTGCAGGTTAGTGGAAGCACTGGCATCACTGGCCACACAGTGATAACACAAGCAGACAAGAGCCCTCTACTGGAGCCACTTATTGTGCTATATACGGCCACCACAGAAGAAAGCCTTCACATCCTGGGCTGAGCGGAAGGCTCAGTTCCGAAGTTGTCACTGAGTCGTTTGGCCCAGTCACGGCGAGAGCTGACGAAGAGGTGGCGGTGGGCCTGTTCGGCTTCTGGCATGAAACACAACATTTTTGACACGTAAGTGTGACCCACCATTTGCATACACACGCAGCTCAGGCAGATAGCTTTGGCTTTCCAAAACTGGCCACAACACAAACCAGCACCCATCCACCGCTACAACATTAAGAAGTGGGACTAGCTGCTGCCTAGAACACACTGCTATAATTGTTCTCAAGCATAACAGTGGCGGTCGTACATCAGGGGAACTGTCTTCCAGCGGTAGGGCCAAATTCCCCTTGGGCCTCCAAGACAAACTATATCAGTGACAGAGAGTTGTAAGGACTGTGCTGATCACCCAAAAGCCCCTTACCAAACACTCTTTGTAGTTTATCAGCACCGGAACCAGCTTGTAATAACAGCCCTTTTTTCCAGTACTGCAGTGATCATAGACTGTAATAAACCCTGGGCTTTCCCTAAATATAAGCAAGGAGACCCCATATCTCAGTGTGCTCAGTGGTACCTTAATTATATTAGAAGAGGATAATCTTTAGAAAGACACTGTACCCCCCTGGTGGAACCTGATATTTGATAATAGACTACAGCAAAGGTGATACGGGAGGGTCTGCTGAGGGTATGTAAAAAGTACCTACAATCAATACAGTGCTTCACTTGACCTAATTGTGTTACTAAGATCCCACAAGGCAATTGCTCCAGATGTTGTGGATCTATATAGAATCTGAAAGCCACTTCTGTTTCTTTCATCACCAAATAGAGCCCTGCCTGGGGACATTAAATGGACACTGAACCCAAATGTTTTCTTTTGTGTTTCAGATAGAGCATGAAATTTTAAGCAACTTTCTAATTTACTCCTATTATCAAATTTTCTTCATTCTCTTGGTATGTTTATTTGAAAATCAAGAATGTAAGTTTAGATGCCGGCCCATTTTTGGTGAACAACAAAGGTTGTCCTTGCTGATTGGACAGCACCAATAAACAAGTGCTGTCCATGGGTCTGTACCAATAATTTGCTGGCTCCTTAGCTTAGATGCCTTCTTTTTCAAATAAAAATAGCAAGAGAACAAAGAAGAAATGATAATAGAAGTAAATTAGAAAGTTGTTTAAAATTGCATGCTCTGTCTGAATCATGAAAGAAAAAATTTGGGTTCAGTGTCCCTTTAAGGCAATTTAAAAAAGCAGTGGCCCCCCACTTCTCTAAGGCCTGAATTTGTTGGTGGATCCAAGCGATGTCGCAGCAAGCTAAGAAGAAACAAAAATCCTCATCTTTTAAGCATACGGTCAGAGATCATTCCCCACCTCTTAGGGACCCTAATCCCGGCCTATCGGATGATGAACGTTCTCTCTCCCCTGTCCCTTCTGAAGAGAGACCCAGCTCGAGTTACTCCCCACCTTCACGTTCTCAAGGGGATGCAATTACGATAGATTCCATGAAACAATTACTAGGATTTGACAAGCTTGAGAAATCCTTTGATGACCTACATAAGGACATCTCTACTGATAAAGAATGTACAGATATCATCAAAAGGAACAGGAGGACCTCTTAGTGGATCACACAAACTGGGTGAGCTACACTCGAAACCTTGCTGAACAAGTATCTTTCTTGGAAGCAAAGCTGGCTGATCTTGAAGATCGCTCTCAGCAGAACAATGTGAGGATAAGGGGCATTCCCGAAACTGTCACCCCACAGGACCTTGAAAAATATGCACAATCCTTATTCCAAGCTATTTTGGGGTCCCCAGGAGGGGAAGACGGAATAATTGACTGCATGCACAGAGCAGCTAGACCCAAGAATCTCCCTATGGAAAAACCCTGTAACACATTAGCACGCCTGTATTACTTTTCCTACAAAGACAAGATCCTGTGAGCTCTCTTGAGGAAGCCTAACCTCTCAGATCAGTTTAAAGATGTAATGCTGTACCCAGATTGCACACACTACAACAGAGAAGATCCTTCAATGAAGTCACTAAAACATTGAGGTTCCACCAAATCTGTTATCGTTGGGGCTTCCCTACAAGATTGATAATCACCAAGGATGGATCTCAACACACTGCCCTCTCCCCTAGGCAAGCTCAGGAAATGTTGAGAGGATGGCATTTGCCTCCAGGAGATGAGGATGCCCCAGGTCGGCCTTCATGACCAAGCACCCCATTGAGGGCAGGAGCCCCTGACTGGAACCCAAATGGGCAAAGACCCTGTCTGGTGACATAACACCCCCAGCTGAATCCTGAAAACACTCAGACCCTATATAGGCCCTGAGCTGAACTGTCTTCTCTCAGATTGAGTCAATCGGAAGATCTACATCTTCAATAGAGGTATGGTAAAGTAGAGTAGAGATAACTGTTTTATTATATGTTTTGGACTCATGTTCTAAGGTTATTTGGAAGTTTTATCTCATGTAAAGATTGTACTGTTTAGTATATCTCCTACACTGCATTACCCGATTATGCCCACTTAGATGGGATGAGTTACTTCCCTTTAGCTAAGAGCAAGGTCACCAATCACCAGCACTGTACCCACCTACCTGATGTGAATATGTCCCTGACCTGCTAGTAGGTTTATTACTAAAACAAATCTACTGCAAGCTCAGGAAATGTTGAGAGGATGGCATTTGCCTCCAGGAGATGAGGATGCCCCAGGTCGGCCTTCACGACCAAGCACCCCATTGAGGGCAGGAGCCCCTGACTGGAACCCAAATGGGCAAAGACCCTGTCTGGTGACATAACACCCCCAGCTGAATCCTGAAAACACTCAGACCCTATATAGGCCCTGAGCTGAACTGTCTTCTCTCAGATTGAGTCAATCGGAAGATCTACATCTTCAATAGAGGTATGGTAAAGTAGAGTAGAGATAACTGTTTTATTATATGTTTTGGACTCATGTTCTAAGGTTATTTGGAAGTTTTATCTCATGTAAAGATTGTACTGTTTAGTATATCTCCTACACTGCATTACCCGATTATGCCCACTTAGATGGGATGAGTTACTTCCCTTTAGCTAAGAGCAAGGTCACCAATCACCAGCACTGTACCCACCTACCTGATGTGAATATGTCCCTGACCTGCTAGTAGGTTTATTACTAAAACAAATCTACTGTTCTTAATATAACTAACAAGTCTAAAGGGGAGTCCTATGCTTGCTGGTGCACTATACCAAGGCCGAAATAGTACTTAGCCTCCCTTCCATATTCTCACTTCGCTGTGTATCAAGCATGGGTATATTTCCTGCAGTGATGTTGTCAATTATAGTTAGCTTATAGGTAGATATCCCACATTAATCTCATTCTGATACCACATCCCACATGACAGCTTTGGTTTATAACTGACTACAGTGCATATTGTCTCATTTTCAACCTGTGTATCTTATATTTAATCTGGGTATATTTGTGTCCTATGCCTGTCAATCATGGTAAAACCCCTTGCATATATCTCATTCAATATGTAAGTAAAATCATGTGTTATATGTTATGGACTCATGTTCTAGGGTTATCTGGAAGTGTTTGCTATTCAATGACTGTAATGTTTAGTACAACTTCTATACTACACTATCTGATAATGCTCACCCATATGGGATGAATAATAACCCTTTAGCTAAGAGTAGAGTCACTAATTACCCACACTGTACCTATCTACCTGCCTGTTAATATGGCCCTGACCTACTAGTAGGTCCCATACTACAATAGTACTACTGTTGTTGGTATAACTAACGACACTAATGGGGAGCCCTACTTCTACCGGTACACTTTACCAAGGCCAAAAAGTACTTATCCCCCTTACATATTCTCTCATCACCGCATTAAGTCTGGGAATATCTCATGCAGTACTGCTGTCAATTATTATAGTTAACCTACAGGCTTATATTCCATACCAATCTCCTCCTGATATTCCTTCCCACATGCCAGCTTAAGTCTGATATTGGTCACCGTAGATATTGTCCCATTTCAAGCTTGTTTACTATATACAGTGGGGCAAAAAAGTATTTAGTCAGCCACCAATTGTGCAAGTTCTCCCACTTAAGAAGATGAGAGAGGCCTGTAATTTTCATCATAGGTATACCTCAACTATGAGAGACAAAATGTGGATACAAATCCAGACAATCACATTGTCTGATTTGGAAAGAATTTATTTACATATTATGGTGGAAAATAAGTATTTGGTCACCTACAAACAAGCAAGATTTCTGACTCTCACAGACCTGTATCTTCTTCTTTAAGAAGCTCCTCTGTCCTCCACTCATTACCTGTATTAATGGCACCTGTTTGAACTTGTTATCAGTATAAAAGACACCTGTCCACCACCTCAAACAGTCACACTCCAAACTCCACTATGGTGAAGACCAAAGAGCTGTTGAAGGACACCAGAAACAAAATTGTAGACCTGCACAAGCTGGGAAGACTTAATCTGCAATAGGCAAGCAGCTTGGTGTGAAGAAATCGACTGTGGGAGCAATAATTAGAAAATGGAAGACATACAAGACCACTGATAATCTCCCTCGATCTGGGGCTCCACGCAAGATCTCACCCGTGGGGTCAAAATGATCTTAAGAACAGTGAGCAAACATCCCAGAACACACGGGGGGACCTAGTGAATGAACTGCAAAGAGCTGGGACCAACGTAACAAAGGCTACCATCAGTAACACACTACGCTGCCAGGGACTCAGATCCGGCTTAAGCCAGTACATGTCCGGGTCCATCTGAAGTATACTAGAGAGCATTTGGATGATCCAGAAGTGGATTGGGAGAATGTCATATGGTCAGATAAAACCAAAGTAGAAATGTTTGGTAGAAACACAACTCGTCGTGTTTGGAGGAGAGAGAATGCTGAGTTGCAACCAAAGAACACCATACCTACAGTGAAGCATGGGGGTGACAAAATCATGCTTTGGGGCTGTTTCTCTGCAAAGAGAACAGGACGACTGATTCGTGTACATGAAAGAATGAATGGGGCCATGTATCGTGAGATTTTGAGTACAAACCTCCTTCCATCAGCAAGGGCATTGAAGATGAAACGTGGCTGGGTCTTTCAGCATGACAATTATCCCAAACACACCGCCCGGGCAACGAAGGAGTGGCTTCGTAAGAAGCATTTCAAGGTCCTGGAGTGGCCTAGTCAGTCTCCAGATCTCAACCCCATAGAAAACCTTTGGAGGGAGTTGAAAGTCTGTGTTGCCCAGCGACAGCCCCAAAACATCACTGCTCTAGAGGAGATCTGCATGCGGGAATGGGCCAACATACCAGCAACCGTGTGTGACAACCTTGTGAAGACTTACAGAAAACGTTTAACCTCTGTCATTGCCAACAAAGGATATATAACAAAGTATTGAGATGGTCTTTTGATATTGACCAAATACTTATTTTCCACCATAATTTGCAAATAAATTTTTTCCAAATCAGACAATGTTATTGTCTGGATTTGTTTCCACATTTTGTCTCTCATAGTTGAGGTATACCTATGATGAAAATTACAGGCCTCTCTCATCTTCTTAAGTGGGAGAACTTGCACAATTGGTGGCTGACTAAATACTTTTTTGCACCACTGTATATATCTTTAACAAAGCAGGAACCAGCCTGGATTTTTTTAAAAACAGGGGTCACATTTATTGACGTTTCGTGGAGTAAACCTCCCCTTCCTCAGAACATAAAGTGTACAAACACACTGCACCTTAAATAAGCAAACAAATACAAGAACACCTCCCACTTCCTGTACAGAAAAAGCGCCAAATTCTCACTACTTCCGGTTTAGCATGCATGACCCGGAAGTGCTTTAACCAAATACTTCCGGTATGTGTTTATATTTCAGTGCCAAAAGTACTCCATATTTAGAAATATACAAAGTGTTATTTTGTTTTGTCCTTAACACCTAAAGTCATCATCAATACATACATATCCTTATACTATTCATCATGACTATGTTCACTCAAAACCCCGGAAATTAAACAACTACTTCCGGTATATTGTAATAAACATACACCGTGTCACCCACATACTTAAAGGGACAGTCAACACCAGAATTTTTGTTGTTTAAAAAGAAAGATAATCCCTTTATTAGCCATTCCCCAGTTTTGCATAACCAACACAGTTATAATAATACACGTTTTACCTCTGTAATTATCTTGTATCTAAGCTTCTGCTGACTGCCCCCTTATTTCAGTTCTTTTGACAGACATGCAGTTTAGCCAATCAGTGCTCACTCCTAGGTCACTTTACGTGCATGAGCTCAATGTTATCTATATGAAACATGTGAACTAATGCCCTCTAGTGGTCAAAATGTATTCAGATTAGAGGCAGTCTTCAAGGTCTAAGAAATTAGCATATGAACCTCCTAGTTTTAGCTTTCAACTAAGAATACCAAGAGAACAAAGCAAAATTGGTGATAAAAGTAAATTGGGAAGCCCTATTTAAAACATGAAAGTTTTTTTTGGACTTGACTGTCCCTTTAATATATTGATCCAATCTAGTGCAATGTTGTGATTTAATACACGTGTCTATATAGTCATACTCATTATAAAAGACCACGCTCTCAGTGTCAAGACATACCTTCGTGCTTTCCTATGCATATGTATCCTGAGACCGCCCCCGGAAGTTACGTCACTCGTGTTATCACATCAAGCATGCCGTGTAGTGTTGATCTGCTTTATCATAGCCTGAACAGGTACCCAGCACCCCACTCACAAAAAATAGTAGGTATTTTGTGCCATTAATACAACCATACGCCTAGATTTAGAGTTTGGTGTTAGCCGTCAAAACCAGCGTTAGGGGCTCCTAACGCTGGTTTTGGCCGCCCGCTGGTATTTAGAGTCAGTCAGGAAAGGGTCTAATGCTCACTTTCCAGCCGCGACTTTTCCATACCGCAGATCCCCCTACGCCAATTGCGTATCCTATCTTTTCAATGGGATCTTCCTAACGTCGGTATTTAGAGTCTTGGCTGAAGTGAGCGTTAGAAATCTAATGACAAGACTCCAGCCGCAGCAAAAAGCCAGGAGTTAAGAGCTTTCTGGGCTAACGCCGGTTCATAAAGTTCTTAACTACTGTGCTCTACAGTACACTAACACCCATAAACTACCTTTTGTACCCCTAAACCGAGGCCCCCCCACATCGCCGCCACTCTAATAAATTTTTTAACCCCTAATCTGCTGACCGCACATCGCCGCAACCTATGTTATCCCTATGTACCCCTAATCTGCTGCCCCTAACACCGCCGACCCCTATATTATATTTATTAACCCCTAATCTGCCGCCCCCAACGTCGCAGCCACCTACCTACAATTATTAACCCCTAATCCGCCTCCTTCCCGCCTCAATAACCCTATAATAAATAGTATTAACCCCTAATCTGCCCTCCCTAACATCACCGACACCTAACTTCAAGTATTAACCCCTAATCTGCCGACCGGACCTCACCGCTACTCTAATAAATTTATTAACCCCTAAAGCTAAGTCTAACCCTAACACCCCCCTATGTTAAATATAATTTTTATCTAACAAAATAAATTAACTCTTATTAAATAAATTATTCCTATTTAAAGCTAAATACTTACCTGTAAAATAAACCCTAATATAGCTACAATATAAATAATAATTATATTGTAGCTATTTTAGGATTAATATTTATTTTACAGGCAACTTTGTATTTATTTTAACCAGGTACAATAGCTATTAAATAGTTAAGAACTATTTAATAGCTACCTAGTTAAAATAATTACAAAATTACCTGTAAAATAAATCCTAACCTAAGTTACAATTAAACATACAATACCCCCCCAACATTACAACCCACCACCCACATACCCCTAATCTAACCCAAACCTCCGTTAAATAAACCTAACACTAAGCCCCTGAAGATCTTCCTACCTTGAGTCGTCTTCACCCAACCAGGCACCGATGGACCAAAAGAAGACATCCGGAGTGGCAGAAGTCTTCATCCTATCCGGGCAGAAGAGGACATCCGGACGGGTAGACATCTTCATCCAAGCGGCATCTTTTATCTTCATCCATCCGGAGCGGAGCGATCTTCTTCCAGCCGACGCGGATCCATCCTCTTCTACCGACGCCTACTCGCCGAATGATGGTTCCTTTAAATGACGTCATCCAAGAAGGTGTCCCTCGAATTCCGATTGGCTGATAGGATTCTATCAGCCAATCGGAATTAAGGTAGGAAAATTCTGATTGGCTGATGGAATCAGCCAATCAGATTGAGCTCGCATTCTATTGGCTGATCGGAAAAACAAACAATAGAATGCGAGCTCAATCTGATTAGCTGATTCCATCAGCCAATCAGAATTTTCCTACCTTAATTCCGATTGGCTGATAGAATCCTATCAGCCAATCGGAATTCGAGGGACGCCATCTTGGATGACGTCATTTAAAGGAACTGTCATTCGGCGAGTAGGCATCGGTAGAAGAGGATGGATCCGCGTCGGCTGGAAGAAGATTGCTCCGCTCCGCTCCAGATGGATGAAGATAGAAGATGCCGCTTGGATGAAGATGTCTACCGGTCCGGATGTCCTCTTCTGCCCGGATAGGATGAAGACTTCTGCCGCCCCGAATGCCCTCTTTTGGTCCATCGGTGCCCGGCTGGGTGAACACGGCTCAAGGTAGGGAGATCTTCAGGGGCTTAGTGTTAGGTTTATTTAAGGGGGGTTTGGGTTAGATTAGGGATATGTGGGTGGTGGGTTGTAATGTTGGGGGGGGGTATTGTATGTTTTTTTTACAGGCAAAAGAGCAGAATTCTTTGGGGCATGCCCCACAAAAGGCCCTTTTAAGGGCTGGTAAGGTAAAAGAGCTTTTCTATTTTTATTTTAGAATAGGGTAGGACGTTCTTTTTATTTTGGGGGGCTTTGTTATTTTATTAGGGGGCTTAGAGTAGGTGTAATTAGCTTAAAATTGTTGTAATCTTTTTCTAATGTTTGTAAATTATTTTTTTATTTTTTGTAACTTAGTTCTTTTTTTATTTTTTGTACTTTAGTTAGTTTATTTAATTGTATTTATTTGTAGGTATTTGTATGTAATTAATTTATTGATAGTGTAGTGTTAGATTTAATTGTAACTTAGGTTAGGATTTATTTTACAGGTAATTTTTGTAATTATTTTAATTAGGTAGCTATTAAATAGTTATTAACTATTTAATAGCTATTGTACCTGGTTAAAAAAATACAAAGTTGCCTGTAAAATAAATATTAATCCTAAAATAGCTACAATATAATTATTATTTATATTGTAGCTATATTAGGGTTTATTTTACAGGTAAGTATTTAGCTTTAAATAGGAATAATTTATTTAATAAGAGGTAATTTATTTCGTTAGATAAAAATTATATTTAACTTAGGGGGGTGTTAGTGTTAGGGTTAGACTTAGCTTTAGGGGTTAATAAATTTATTAGAGTAGCGGTGAGGTCTGGTCAGCAGATTAGGGGTTAATACTTGAAGTTAGGTGTCGGTGATGTTAGGGAGGGCAGATTAGGGGTTAATACTATTTATTATAGGGTTATTGAGGTGGGAGTGAGGCGGATTAGGGGTTAATAACTTTATTATAGTAGCGGTGAGGTCCGGTCGGCAGATTAGGGGTTAATAAGTGTAGGTAGGTGGCGGCGACGTTGGGGGCGGCAGATTAGGGTTTAATAAATATAATATAGGGGTTGGCGGTGTTAGGGGCAGCAGATTAGGGGTTAAAAAATATGCAGGGGTCAGCGATAGCAGGGGCGTCAGATTAGGGGTTAATAAGTGTAAGGTTAGGGGTGTTTAGACTCGGGGTACATGTTAGGGTGTTAGGTGCAGACATAGGAAGTGTTTCCCCATAGGAAACAATGGGGCTGCGTTAGGAGCTGAACGCTGCTTTTTTGCAGGTGTTAGGTTTTTTTTCAGCTCAAACAGCCCCATTGTTTCCTATGGGGAAATCGTGCATGAGCACGTTTTTTAAGCTGGCCGCGTCCGTAAGCACCGCTGGTATTGAGAGTTGCAGTGGCGGTAAATATGCTCTACGCTCCCTTTTTGGAGCCTAACGCAGCCCTTCTGTGAACTCTAAATACCAGTGGTATTTAAAAGGTGCGGGGGGAAAAAAGCACGCGTAGCTAACGCACCCCATTGGCCGCAGAACTCTAAATCTAGCGGAAAGTGTTCAAAAACATAACAAATAGCAAAAAAACCATCAGTAAATAGGAACAAATGTCAGCACATACCATATGAGTTGAATATCCGACTATACACTAATACACATCTACCTGTGTCTCTATATCGCAATGTGTATATTTATCTACCATAATCTACATGTTACACCATAGTATTGGTTTTCACATATATTTTAAGTGTTTTGTAAACCCGATTGCTCATATACCATAGCACCAATGTAATTCACTATTGTAAGAGATAAGAATATCCAGACCATCACCCAACCCGCAGGTCTCAAGTAGAGAGACACTAGGGAATGGCATGAACCAAAATATGATCCATGTCATCTCCCACATACCCCTCTGTCCACACTAGCACACAGCACCACCCTCCGGTGGGATTGTGTACATGGCGGTCCCTATCCACAACCTACTGGTGACAGTCACCACCAACACAAATGATGAACCTCAGCCCTCTTAATCCCAATCACAACATTACATTATTTCAGAGCACCATAGTCTTGTGGAGAGTTCAGTCCTTTCGGATACAAAGTCCCCAGTCGGAACATCCATTGAGCCTCCTGTCTCAGCAGTAGTTTGTTTCTATCACCTCCTCTTGTTTGTTTGGGAATATGGTCAATCAAGATCAATTTTATCGCAGCTATTGAGTGTTTCGCTGTTACCCAGTGGCATGCCACCGGTTGATCTGCTTCTCCTTTCTTTAAAGCTGCTCTGATGGCTGAGCGGTGGTTCGCCATCCTCTCCCGTATGGTGCCTTGGGTCTTTCCCACATAGTGAAGTCCACACAGACAAATAATCAAGTAAACCACGAACGTCGTGGTACATGTTATGGGGAAGTTGATTGTGTACACCTTGTTTCCATGTGGATGATTGAATTTATTAGTTGCTATTATGGCATTGCATGTGGTGCAATTCGGGTATCGGTAGCATCCCTTCCTTGTGTGAAACCGATCTCTGTCTGTGTAGCTCTGTATTGGATCCGAGATGACCAAGAGATCCCTTAGATTCATGTTACATCTGTACCCAACCAGCGGATGTGCATTCTGTACAAACTTCAGTTTCGGGTCTGAGAGCATGATGTGCCAATTTTCTCTTAGTGTCTGTCCAACTTTAGCGGTATTAGGGGCAAAGGTGGTTGTAAAGATAATTTTAGTTACAGGGTCCTGTTGCTTTTCACCTTTCTTTAAGAGTGTTTCCTGCGTCATATTTTGTGTCTGTGTCTTGACTTCATCCAGAGTGCCAGCCGGATACCCCCTTTGGGCAAATCTATGCTGCATCTCACGTACCTGTGACTCCCCCTTCTCTCTATAAGAATTGTTCCTAATAGCCCTAATGTACTGGGACTTAATGATACCTCTCAACAATGAGGGAGGATGACAAATGTGAGCCATTAACAAAGAATTACGGTCAGTTGGCTTTGAATACAGTGATGTCTGTAATCTCATAACGTCTTTAGTGATCAAAAGATCCAAAAACTCTATTTGCTGATCACTACTTGTCATCTTGAACCTAACTGTTGTGTCTGTGTTGTTAAATCTGTGGTACCACTGTTGTAAACTTTCCATGTCACCTCTCCAAATCAGAAAAATGTCATTGATGTACCTTTTTATAGAAAATTATCTGAGGTACATCGATGCTCCATAGATGGTGATTCTCAAATCCTGCCATAAATAGATTGGCATACGATGGGGCCATATTTGACCCCATCGCCATGCCTGCTATTTGGAGAAAAAAAGATTTCTCAAACTTAAAATAGTTCTTTGATAGGCAAAATTCTGCCAACTCAAGCAGGTACTCAATAGGGGGACCAACATATTTATTTGAAGCCACCAATTGTTCTTTCAAAGTGTCTAAACCAACCCGATGGGGTTTAATAGTATACAGACTATTGACATCTAACACTACAAGTAGATCTTCTTTCTCTATACGGACCTCTTTCAATAGTCTCAGTAATTCACTGGAATCAAGGAGGAAGGCTTTAGTATCTTGTACAACCGGTTGAAATAAGAAATCCACATACTGTGCTACCGGTTGTAGCAGAGAGTCACGTGCAGAGACGATTGGATGGCCTGGCGGTTTATTCAGGGACTTATGTATCTTGGGTATCGTGTATAAAATAGGAATCACCGGGGAGGCAGTCACTAACTGCCTGCCCAGTGACTCCGTAAGATATCCATGTGATACCCCCGAGTCCACCAGACCCTGCAATTGTGTCTTAAATTTATCAGTGGGGTCAAAAGTTAATTTAAAATATGTATTAGAATCTTGAAGTTGTGATAGAATATCATCACGGCAATCCACATAGTCTAACACTATGGCGCCGCTCTTATCTGCAGGGCGGATCACCATAGTGCTGTCATTTCGTAGACTCTGGATCACTTCTCGTTGATTCCTAGTCAAATTGTCTTTCCATTTTATTGATGGAAATCTTTCTAGTTCCTGTTCCTGTACCATTCGGATGAATGCTTTAATACTGGAACTACAATTTTGGGGCTCAAATTTAGATTCACTCCCTGTAGTGTGAAACCCTCTACCAATTGTTTTCTCATGGTCCTGAAAAAAAATTCTTTAACCTTTAATTGTCTAGAAAATCTATGCATATCTATCATAAAGTCAAGTTCGTTAACCCTTATTCAGCAGGCTCCTTTCATGTTCATTGAGGGTATGCGAACTTAAATTGACGATGATATCATTATGTTCCATTATCTGCCCCTGCGTGGAGGACTGTGACCGACTCTTCTACATCCTGAGAAAAGGTTGTTTCCTCCTCCTCTCCCTCATGATCGGGTCTGAACCCCTAAAAAAGGCCTACTATCTGTGTCAGTCCTGCGATTAAAGGCTTGTGTTTCAGGGCTATCAAATCCCCCTATACTAGTGTCTCTCTCTGTGTCCGTAGAATCCGCCCCACTTGAATCAACAGTGTCAAAAGTAACACATCTAGCTCTGTTCCTTCTTTGTGGTCGCCCCTCATTACTGTTTGTCAACCACCTATACACTCTCCCCTTTTCGTAGTCAGTTTTTACAGTATCAAGTTTTCGATTTTTAAATACAATCAATTCATTTTTGTATGTATCAATTTGTGTACCTAATTTATGTATCCAATCCCTGGTGTCATCTATGAGTGTTTGTTTATGTGTTTCCTCAAAGTATCTGATCTATGTTCTTACCAAATGTAATAATGATGTCACCTCCTCTACCACCAACAACATGAGATCGAAGGAACACTTATTTAAGATGTTACACCACTTCCTTTTAAATTCACTGTTATCCCTACCAAATGTTGGAACGTTCCTAGCCCTGAACCCCCTAGGTATCTGGTTAGTACGATAGTATTCAGAGATATAACTGCCATGTAATGACAGGTCTACCTCTCTTTTTTTCAATTTTAATAGAGAGAAATATAAATTTAGAGGGGTTTCACTTACTGTATGCAGAATAGGTGCAAATAGAATCCTAGCTGCATCCTCTGTAATAAACGACACCGTGCCTGTTTATGCCTGCTTGACTGGAACCGTTGTGTCATCAACCTCTGTGGCTCCTTCAGACATATTCACCTCTGTACGCAGACTATGTAGTATATGGTAGATTTCAATAATGCTGACCAGAAAGTTCCTTGGTGAAAAACAAAACACCCAAACTAAAACCCAACCATCCTAATCAAATAGTCCTAGGACAGGCGGGCTGGAGATGTCCTTGTGAGTCCAAATGAATGGGGGCTCTTCCCAAATTATATTAACACATGCCACACTATGTGAATCTGCTCTCCATGAGACAACCACCTGAAGGTTCTGTGTAATAAACAATCTTCAACAAAGCAGGAACCAGCCAGGATCTTTTAAAAAACAGGGGTCACATTTATTGGCGTTTCGGGGAGTAAACCTCCCCTTCCTTAGAACATAAAATGTACAAACACACTGCACCTTAAATAAGCAAACAAATATAAGAACACCTCCCACTTCCTGTACAGAAAAAGCGCCGAATTCTCCCTACTTCCGGTTTAGCATGCGTGACCCGGAAGTGCTTTAACCAAATACTTCCGGTATGTGTTTATATTTCAGTGCCAAAAGTACTCCATATTTAGAAACCCACACATTATCACATTGTGTATATAATAAGTATTATTTTGTTTTGTCCTTAACACCTAAAGTCATCATCAATACATACATATCCTTATACTATTCATCATGATGATGTTCACTCAAAACCCTGGAAATTAAACAACCACTTCCGGTATATCGTAATAAACATACACTGTGTCACCCATATACTTAATATATTGATCCAATCTAGTGCCACGTTGTGATTTAGTACATGTGTCTATATAGTCATACTCATTATAAAAGACCACGCTCTCAGTGTCCAGACATACCTTCGTGCTTTCCAACGCATACGTATCCTGAGACCGCCACCGGAAGTTACATCACTTCCAGTAACTAAACGTCACTCGTGTTATAGCGTCAAGCATGCAGTGTAGTGTTGATCTGCTTTATCATAGCCTGAACAGGTACCCAGCACCCCACAAAATAGTAGGTATTTTGTGCCATTAATACAACCATAGTATTCAGTAAATAGGAACAAATGTCAGCACATACCGTATGAATTGAATATCCGACTATACACTAATACACATCTACCTGTGTCTCTATATCACAATGTGTATATTTAACAATAGTGAATTACATTATTATAAGGAAGGTTGATAGGGTAATTTGTCATCCAGACCCTTTACATAGAACAGTTTGCTGTCTTCCAGGGGCTCGTGTTAGGCATATTGTGGAGCGTATTGATAGATTGTTAGAGGGATGCGGGTCTGATCCTGCAGTCATGGTGCATATTGGTACTAATGAAGAAATCAGTGGGAGATGGAGAGTCCTAAAAAATGACTTCAGGGAGTTAGGTAGCAAGCTTAAAGCAAGGACCTCCAAAGTAATATTTTCTGAGATATTACCAGTGCCGTGTGTTAACTCAGTAAGGCAGAAGGAGCTAAGGTCTGTTAATTCATGGCTAAAAACATGGTGTAAAAATGAGGGGTTTGACTTTTTAGAACACTGGGCTGATTTTTCACTAGGGTATAAATTGTACAGTAAGGATGGATTGCACCTGAATGACATGGGTGCAGGTGTGTTGGGGGAAAGGATGGTAGCACGTTTAGAGAACCTTTTAAACTAGGCAAAGGGGGGGAGGGTAAATTAGAACAAAATAGAACAAAGAGATCAGTGTCTGAATATGTCACTCCCTTAATATCTCAAGGAAGGGATGACTTAAGAAATGTCACATTAGAAAGTATAGAGGAAAGTACACCAAGTAGCAGCAGAAAGCACATGAAAATTAAATGTATGACAACAAATGCAAGAAGCATGACAGGTAAAATGGGGGAGCTGACGCTCTTAGTTGCAGAAGAGGACTATGATGTTATCAGTATAACGGAAACTTGGTGGGATGATTCACATGACTGGGCAGTTAACTTAGAGGGGTATACATTATTTAGGAGGGACAGGAATAATAAAAGGGGTGGAGGAATCTGCATGTATATTAAACCTGACCTTAAACCTACAATAAGGGAAGATATTTATGATACAAGTGACAATGTAGAGACCCTGTGGGTTGAAATAAAGAGTGGGGGGAAAAATCCTAAAAAAATATTACTAGGAACATGCTACAAGCCTCCCAACATTAGTGACCTGGAGGAAACTCAACTACTTATCCAAATAGGTAAGGCTGCTAATAACAGTGCTGTAATTATGGGAGATTTTAACTACCCTGATATAAACTGGGCCAATGAAACTAGTAATTCAGCTAAGGGGGATATATTTTTAAATGTTCTCAGGGATAACTTCTTGTCACAATTAATAGAGGAGCCAACTAGAAGTAAAGCTATATTGGATTTAGTGCTATCAAACAATACAGATATAATATCAAACATAGAAGTTAAAGAACATTTGGGTAACAGTGATCATAACATGGTCACATTTGAAATCTCTTTTCATATGCAGTGTTTTAAAGGCTTAACTAAGACTTTTAATTTCAAGAAAGCAAAATTCAACGATTTAAGGAAATCATTAAATAATATAAATTGGGACAATGTATTTTCTAATAAAAATACAGAGGATAAATGGATAATATTTAAAAATTTGTTAAATAAATATACATATCAATACATACCATATGGTTATAAAAATAAAAATAAAAAAACTAAGCCGTTATGGCTAAATAAAAATGTGTTAAAAGAAATTAGGAAAAAACGTAGGGCATTTAAATTATTAAAAGAAAATAGTACAGACTCGGCATACAATATTTATAAGGAATGTAACAAAGCATGCAAAAAAGCAATCAAATTAGCCAAAATTGAAAATGAAAAATTAATTGCCAAGGATTCTAAGTCTAACCCTAAAAGGTTCTTTAAGTACATAAATAGCAAAAAATCTAAGAAGGATAATATAGGTACATTAAAATGTGTGGAGGGTAGCATGATAAATAATGACAGGGAGAAGGCTGAGGTACTAAACCAGTTTTTTTCTTCAGTATACAAAAGAGAGGAACCATTGAATGATACTTTGGAACAGAATAGAACATGCCAGTCCATACCACTAACTGGGTTTTGTTTAGAGGATATCAGGAAAAAACTAAAAAATATTAAGGTAAATAAAACTCCAGGCCCAGATGGAATACACCCAAGGGTGTTAAGTGAATTTAGCACTGTTATAGACAAACCTTTACTCTTAATTTTTCAAGACTCATTATCCTCAGGCATGGTACCCCAGGATTGGCGTAAAGCTGATGTGGTGCCACTCTTCAAAAAGGGAAGCAGGGATGATCCAGGAAGCTATAGACCAGTAAGTCTGACATCAATAGTGGGGAAGATATTTGAAGGGATTATAAGGGATTATATTGATGAGCATATTCGTGTAAACAAGATTATGAGTTCTAATCAGCATGGCTTTAGGAGAAATAGATCATGTCAAACTAATCTAATTAGATTCTACGAGGAAGTAAGTAAAAATATAGATAAAGGGGAATCAGTTGATGTGATATACTTAGATTTTGCAAAGGCATTTGATACAGTGCCACATGAGAGATTAATGCACAAAATTAAGGAACTGGGAATAGCTGAAAATGTTAGCTCATGGATAAATAACTGGATAAAAGATAGGGAGCAACGAGTAGCAGTAAATGGATCATACTCAGATTGGACAAAGGTAATCAGTGGCGTCCCCCAGGGATCAGTACTGGGCCCTGTTCTTTTTAATATTTTTATAAATGACTTGGAGCAAGGATTAAATAGCGACATCTCTATTTTTGCAGATGATACTAAGTTAAGTAAGGTCATTAGGTCAGAGCAGGATGAACTCTCTTTGCAAAGGGATTTGCTAAAATTAGAACTATGGGCAAGTGAATGGAAAATGAGATTTAATACGGAAAAATGTAAGGTTCTACATTTTGGAAGTAAAAATAAGCAGGCTATGTATTTTTTAAATGGGACAAGACTTAGCCAACCACAGGAGGAAAGGGATTTGGGAGTAGTAATAGATAACAAGCTAAAGATGAGTGCTCAATGCAGGGCAGTGGCTTCAAAGGCTAATAAGATACTAGCATGTATTAAAAGAGGCATTGATTCAAGGGAGGAAAGCATAATTCTGTCATTATATAAAGCCCTGGTAAGACCTCACCTTGAGTTTGGAGTGCAGTTCTGGGGACCGATTGCTAAAAAAGATATTGCAGAACTAGAAAAAGTTCAGAGAAGGGCCACAAAGCTAATAAGGGGATTGGAGAAATTAACCTATGAGGAGAGGCTAGCCAAACTGGGTCTGTTCCCTTTAGAAAAAAGGCGCTTGAGAGGTGACATGATTACTTTATATAAATATATTCAAGGCCCATATACAGAGATGGCAGAAGCTCTTTTTATTCCAAGAAAATTGGTTCTGACAAGAGGTCATAATTTAAGGTTGGAGGAAAGGAGATTTAATCTCCTGCAACGGAAACGTTTTTTCACTGTAAGAGCAATAAAATTGTGGAACTCATTACCAAAGGAGGTAGTGAATGCCAATACCATAGATACATTTAAAAATAGTCTGGATAAATTTCTGTATATAAACAAAATTCATGGATATGATTGCTAGTATTAAATGGGTCACATTTTAATGGGGTTATTTAAGCTTAACTGGAGCTTTTTGTAAGTATTTTAGATTTGTATAGGTTGAACTCGATGGACTTCAGTCTTTTTTCAACCTTATCTACTATGTTACATTGGTGCTATGGTATATGAGCAATCGGGTTTACGAAACACTTAAAATATATGTGAAAACCAATACTATGGTGTAACATGTAGATTATGGTAGATAAATATACACATCGTATATATGAATTAATGGCACAAAATACCTACTATTTTTTGTGAGTGGGGTGCTGGGTACCTGTTCAGGCTATGATACAGCAGATCAACACTACACGGCATGCTTGACGCGATAACACGAGTGACGTTTAGTTACCAAAACCGGAAGTGACGTAACTTCCGTTGGCGGTCTCAGGATACGTATGGGTAGGAAAGCGCAAAGGTATGTCTGGAGACTGAGAGTGTGGTCTTTTATAATGAGTATGACTATATATACACGTGTATTAAATCACAACATGGCACTAGATTGGATCAATATATTAAGTATATGGGTGACACGGTGTATGTTTATTACGATATACCGGAAGTAGTTGTTTAATTTCTGTACAGGAAGTGGGATGTGTTTTTGTATTTGTTTGCTTATATAAGGTGCAGTGTGTTTGTACACTATATGTTCTGAGGAAGGGGAGGATTACTCCCCGAAACGTCAATAAATGTGACCCCTGTTTTTGAAAAAATCCTAGCTGGTTCCTGCTTTATTGAAGATTGTTTATTACACAGAACCTTCAGGTGGTTGTCTCATGGAGGGCAGATTCACATAGTGTGGCGGGTACCTCCTGGGTTCTTTGCTTGCTAATTACAGGTAACCCCCATGCATATATCCCATTCATGTTCTGAGGGTATTTGGACAATTTATATTATGTTATAAATGTAATGTTTAGTATAACTACTACACTGTATCATATGCCTATGCCCGCCAAGACGGGATGAGTAATAACCTATTAACTAAGAACAGGGTCGCTGTTTATCTGCACTGTACCTATCTCTTCATCTGCGAATGTGTCCCTGACCTCCGAGTAGATTCTTTACTAAAAGAGTGGTACGGTACTTAGTAAATCTAACAAGACTAAAGGGGAGCCCTTTACTTACCGGTACACTTTACCAAGGACAAAATAGTGTTTAGTCCCCCTTTCATATTCATATTCTCACATCCCCGCATATTAAACCTGAGTACATCTCATTCAGTACTGCTGTCAATTATAGCTACCCTGTGGGTATATATTCCACATCGATCTCCTCCTGATATCTCAACCTATATGACAGCTTTAGTTTGTTATTGGTCACAGCAGATATTGTTTCATTTCATATTTGTTTACTCCATATCTACTCTGGGTTTATCCTGTGTTCTATGCATATCACTTGACACATAATCACAGCCTATATTGTTGTTTTTATTTGTATGTTTATCTCCTCACACCGGCAGCGGAGGGGAGTTAGTCTCTCTCTCTCCTCCGCCCGCCCCCACCTACTTTTGTGTGGTTAGGAATAAATAATTTATCCTCTGCATTATATTTTTTTGCAGAGTTCCACAGTCTCTACCCAGTCCGAAAAGCTTTCTCAGTAAAGTGTCCTTTTTTTATTTTTCCCTTCTTCCCTCTCTCCCCTCTATTCCCTGTTACACTCCTCAATCCACCCTGCTAAAATGCGACTTAGCACACTCAATGTAAGGGGGCTCAATTCCCCCACTAAAATGAGCCTGCTCCTCAGATTTCTTACTGCGCACCACATAGAAGTAGCCTTCCTACAAGAGACCCATTGGGTCGAGTCCAGGGCGGCTTTGTTTAAATCCAAAGACTTCCCCTTTTGCATCTCATCAACTTTCCATAAAAAGGCCAGGGGAGTTTCAATATTACTAAGTAGACACACTTCTTCTTTTTTTTTTTTTTTTTTATATATCTCTTTATTTGTCACCAACAATGTTTAATACACGAAATGCAATCTTAATGTCACATATAACCAAAAACAGCAGCTTGTATGCGTAGTTTAACACAGAACACCATATGACATAGATTTGTCTGTATTTTTATAGTTTACACCTTGCAGCACCTAGCTGCGAGTTACCCTGGAAAATAATGATATTAATAAAAAAAGGAGAAAGAAAGGGGAAAAAAAAAAAAAAAAACCCTAACCAAACCTGGGGATGATTAATATGATATGTTGACTGCATTTGTTATCCACGTGTGCGGAAACAACTCTAATATGACCATTTCTGCAAAGCTAGCAGAGGAGAGAAAAGGCGATAAAATCTGTTTTTGTATGGGTGTGGGATAAGACTTAATAATGGGGTACCATGCTAGTAAAAATTTGTTAATTCTTTTTTCTGAAGCATCCTGCAAATGATAGGATTCGAAAACAATCTGTTCTTGTATAGCTTGAGTAATCACTGAAAATGCAGGCCCTCTTTTAGCTTTCCAGTTCTTTAATATAAGATGTCTAACCGCTAATATATATTATATTATAAACTATAATAATAATTAAACAAATGTATGATTTTCAACCATAATTGGTTAATTCTAGGGCACGACCAAAACATATTCAATAAATCCGCTCTGGGGTTCAAACATCTTGGACAGCATGGGGACCTAGTAGAGTAAAATCTGGCAATCTTCACTGGATCTAAATAGAAGTGATTAAGAAGCTTCATATGTGATTCCTTCCAATTTTATGGGACTTTACACTTGTTTAAAGTATTAAAACTTTGTTTGACACTATTATGACCTATATAGGGAATAGAGGGAACCCAATAATTACAAATCTTGTCTAGAAATCCCTGACTTTGCTTTGACAACAAAATATCATATATTAATGAAATTGATGTGTCACCTGAAACAAATTTTTATATCAAGGTTCTGATATCGGGCCATGCAACAGAGGGAGGAAACTGCCACTTCTGAGCCGCAACAAAATGTCGAACTTGAAAAAAGGCAAATAAATTTGACCTAGGAAGCTCATATAAGGAAAAAAGGGTTTCCCCTGCTAGCATTTGATAATCAGGTCCTAATAACTGATTTACTAAGCATAGGCCTTTCTCTACCCAAGATTTAAAAGGTCTGTGATGGATACCAGGAGAGAATAACGGGTTACCCTGAATAGGAAGGAACTCTTAAAAGGTCAAATCTATCCCTAACATACTGCAAAACTTATGCCACGCGAGGACAATATTCTTGAATGTTATAAGCGAAAGAATATTAGAAGGTAACTGTCAAGGACTACAATGTAATATAGCTGTTAGCGCAAAAGGGTGTATTAAAAAGGTCTCCTCATCAATAGAAGAAAATATATTTGTTCCAGCTAACCAATCAATCGCAACTTTTATTAAAGCTGCAATGTTATACAGCCTAATATCTGGAAACGATAACCCCCCTGAACCAGTTCTCTGTATTAGCCTAGCTAATGCCATACGTGGTTTTTTATTTTGCCAAATAAATTTGGAAAAATAGCCATGCAGTTTCCTTAAATCACTATTAGTCAAAAACAGAGGTAAATTTTGTATTGGATACAGAAGACGGGGAAAAATAATGGTTTTCACCAAGTTCACCCTAGCCGTTATAGACAATGGAAAAGAAACCCATAATTGCAAATCCAATTTAATCTTTTGGAATAGAGGAACATAATTATCTAGGTACCAATGTTTGGGATTCTTATGCAACTCTAAGCCTAAATATTTAATAGTGTCAACAATTTTAAATGGAATATTACAACAGCTAGGAGAGAATTTGCCCACACACATTAATTCACTTTTTTCTAAATTTACCTTATAACCCGAGAATGAGCTAAACTCATCAAGCAGATGCGTCAAAATTGGAATAGATTGCTGGAGGTTCTCCAAAAAAACTAGGATGTCATCCGCGTATAACAAAATTTTTAAGAGTTGAGAACCTAATGATATCCCTGTTAGGCTATTTCTTAGACTTATCGCTAGCAGTTCTAAGGCTATGTTAAACAGTAAAGGTGATAATGGGTAACCTTGTCTTGTACGGCGCTGCAATGTTATCTTAGGGGAGCTAGTTCCATTTACCCATAAATATGATATAGGTCTTGAATAGATTATATGGATAAACTGAACAAAGTTCCCACTGACCCCAAATTTTTCCAAGACACACCTCTTATAACTCTATCTACAAGGAAGTTGACCCCTCTGGATGTTTATATAATTTTTGCCACATAAATAATGTCCTGTGCACATTGATAGCCCTGTATTCGCCCAATGTTAATCAAACTAGTTTTCACTGTAAGCTGCTTGGAAGAGTAGACAAGATCAAACAGGGTCATATATTTATAGTCAGCTACTGCAACCTGGTCTGGGACCCAAGTAGAGACAGGAAATCTTGTAAAAAAACTTCGCCTCGCAAGGGGAGGAAAATTGCTCTTAACATTTTAGAAACTTGATGGCCCAATATGCATTACATGATATATGGAGGGCATTGCATCCCGATGACACTGATTATACCTGTTACTCGGTCTCTCACCAGTCTTTTTAAGGCTGGACTATATTTTCTGACACTCCTGGTCCTTAGAAGAAGTAACTAGTGCGACAATTATGCCTTGTGTGTAGTCTGACCACGACGTGGCCATTTATAGAGGTACAGTAGCTTTTACACATTTGAGTAGCGCAAAGCGTTCCTGGTGACTACCCGACTATCTACTTTCTGACGTCCATATACCCTCCTGGACTCAGAAAATGGAAGAATTTCTTTGCATCAATGATGTGGGAGACACCCCTGACCCTGTCTTATGGGTAACACTTAAAGCCTATCTGAGGGGCTTGTTTATAAGGATGGACGGCCAGAGTAAGAGATCCAGGGGAGCCTCATTGACTCAACTATATTGCGACTACTCTATTTTGAGAGAGCAATGAAAGAAAGGCCGCTCAAGCTCCTGGGTCAATAGAGTGCAGTCAGTCAGAAAACAAATAGAGCAACTTGAACTAGAAAAGGTTCAGCACAATCTGTATCTAATGGCGACAAGTCTGATAGTTTATGTGCTAATAGTCTAAGACAGCAATCTCTTTTAAATAAAATAGCTTACATCAGGAAAAACAACCACAGATATTATTCTCCAAATGACATAGGAGAAGCCTTTGTCGACTACTATAGTCAACTATACCAAATTGAGGAAAAAGACTTTGCACTCAAAGCTGAGATCTCTGACTTTCTGGCTGAGCTCCAATTACCAAATATTCCTGAAAATTATATAGATTCTTTATCTGCTGCTATTTCTACTGAGGAAGTTGTGACTACTATTATAGGCCCTAAACTTTACAAAGCTCCAGGCCCTGATGGCTATGGAGCATTATTCTATAAGAAATTTGTGTCTGTCCTTGGCCCTCTCTTAGCTAGGGTGTTCTTTGCAGCTTCAGAGTCTGGTTGCTTTCCAAAAGAGTTCCTCGAAACCTCTATTATTACAATCCCTAAGCCGGGAAAGGACCCTAGTTTGTACGAGAACTATCGCCCAGTTTCCCTTATACATGGAGATATGAAGTTCTATGCTAAGATTTTAGCCACAAGGCTTAATAGAGTCCTCCCTCAGCTGGTCCACCCAGACCAGGTGGAACTTACCCCTGGTCGTCAGGGCTCTGATAATTCCAGGAGACTTTTGAACATCTTCTCTAAAGCAGCATCACTCGAGATACCACTGGTAACTCTGTCGCTAGATGTGGAAAATACATTTTACAGGGTCCGGTGGGATTATATGACGGAGGTGCTTCAGGTCTTTAATTTCCCTGACAAATTCATATCTGCAGTTATGGCATTGTATTCAGGCCCCTCGGCTAAGGTTCGAGGGTTGGAGTTTGTTTCTAAGACCTTCGACATCAAGAATGGCACTAGACAGGGGTGACCTCTGCTGTTTGTCTTCTCTATTGAACCTTTGGCATGTAAACTTAAAGCCAGTCCAGAAATAACAGGATTATTATATGATACCCCTCACACACTAGTGCAATTCGCTGATGATCTGACTGTGTTCCTGTCGGAACCAGAAGACTCCTTTCCTGAACTGTTTAGCCTACTGTCAGAGTTTGCAAGGTTGTATTACTATAGATTAAATTTCATGAAGACAGAGGCATTTGCGTTGGGTCTGCCCCCTTCTAGATTGGAGTCTTTGAGGAAATCATATCCCTTTAAGTGGTCCACTGATAGTTTGAAACACCTGGGGGTAGAGTTCTTTCATGACCCTAAGATACTTATCACAAAAAACTATGAGCCTCTTCTTCAGGACTTTAGAAGGTTGACCACGAAGTGGTCTTCGATGAAGGTGTCCTGGATGGGCAGAGTTATGGCCTTGAAGATGATGCTCCTCTCTAGACTAACCTATTTATTTATGTGTCTTCCGGCGGCTGTGCCTGGGGGATCCAAACCAGTAACTCAAGGTGGTTCCAGATTGAGCAGGCCTCATTGCCGGCAGGAGTGAGCTTTGTTGATTTAATATGGATTCCTGATCATGTCGAAGTTTTTAAAGGAGTCCACAGCCCTATCATAAAGACCTGTCTCCGATTCTGGAGGGCGCTCCACTCCGACCAATCGGTGGCCCCACATCCCTTGCCAATCCATTCAGTAAGGACATTACTACATTGTCTACCTGACTCGTGGCCCAGGCGTTGGGAGGCACTAGAGATTAAACAGGTTTCCAATCTTTACAGAGGAAACGTCCTAATGCTGCCGCCCAACAACTTCCCAGCTAATGACTTCCCTAGAGACCTAAAGTTGGAGTACCTCAGACTGACCTCACTACTTCTATCTTGGTTATTTCTCAAATCCGGCTCTCAGACTCTTACGCACTGGGAGAGAAGGTGGGTGGCAGGCAGACCTGTTCGGGGCTCTTTATCTTTCCATTACAAACTCCTACTAAACTCTCCCTTAATTGTTAAATCACAAGCCACAAGAGACTGGGAGAGGGACCTAGGAGTAGTGCACCGGGATGCAATATGGCAACACGTGGTGGGGCTGTCCTAAACTGAACTCATTCTGGTCCCAGATTGCAGACTTGTTGCTCCAACTGTGCTTAGTGCCGCACCTGTCTGGTGACACTGCCCTCTTCCACCTAGGACTTCATCACCTGCAGAAACCCGCTAGGACTTTATGTGTTATTATTCTCTTAACTGCCAAACTAGCCAGACAGTGGGCTAAAGACACCCATTACTTTGTCCCTAGCTCTCGACATCCTTACTTACATACAGAAAATGGAAGAATATGCATTGAGAGTAGAGGGGAGATATGATTTTTATTGCTCAATTTAGAGCCCATGGGATGATTTTTATAGAAACAGAACACACACTGGTAGACAAAATTAAGTCTCACAGCGTTGAAATGAAGTTTAGCCCCCACCTGGTAGAATAGTCGCTTTACTCTAGGCATCCCTCCTCCCCTTATGTGTGTAACAGACTCCCATTTTTTATCCTCTCTCCTTTGCTCAATACATAAGAGTGCTCTTCGGGCCATATCCTGGTTAATGATGCTATGTTACTATGTTTAGCATTTTGTTGTTCACAAACTATATAAGGGCAATTATTGTATATTCAATATAGCTACAATGTTCTTCTTTTGCCTACTCTCCTGTTGAAATTTGTTGAATCAAAATGTTTTCACAGTTTATATCAGTTGCTAATTGATACTATAAGTTATTGATCAGTATGTCCTCATTCAAACTTTAAAGACACTGGTCCCTTCAGTGTATCTGGCTCGCTTGGATGACACGGCGAAACTATAAACACAAAATGAGGTACAGAAAGACAATATCATATCAGTCAGCATGATGTAGGCTCATATATAAGCAATGTGCATTGTACTGATTTTTTTTGCGGTAAGAACTGTAATTCTGTTCTGTTTGTAACAAAGTATTTTCGCTACCTCAATAAAAAGAAACTAATAAAAAAAATAAAAAATAATAAATGAATAATGAGCTAAAACTCATTGTAATAATAAACCTTGCATAGTATACAAAGCATATATAGCTCAACTGATAGTAAAGTATATCGAACCTCTAAATACAATACACCACAGCTGATAAGTACGATATATTTGATATGTGCAAAGGGCAGCATAACACCATATCTTCTCACTTCACAATTCATAAAGCTAAACTGACAAAAAAAAAAATATGTGTGTGCGTATATATATATATATATATATATATATATATATATATATATATATATATATATATATATATATATATATATATATATATATATATATATATATATATATATATATATATAAATATCAGCATATAGGCAATTAGTATAAGTTCATGAATAGTTCACATAGGACAAAAAAAGAACAAAAAAGCACACCCAGATTCAAGCGGTATTTATTGGAACAAGTAGCCAGACGAAACACATATAGTAAGTAGCAAACTCACCAGATGCAAAGCATCACTGTACACATAGAACTATAGATGTATAGATGATCAAGCAGGGGTAGCGGTAAACAGCGGTATTAGAATCCACTTCTCACATAGCCAGAAATGAACAACAATAGAAGCCATAGAGGAAAACAGTCAACAGAAATGGTAGCTATATGTGTTTCATCTGGCTACTTGTTCCAATAAATACCGCTTGAATCTGGGTGCGCTTTTTTGTTCTTTTTTTGTCCTATGTGAGTTTCCGTTGGCTGCTGGGAGAAGAACACAGCCTCAGAACAGCTGCACCCAGACTACCGCAATCCCGTAGTGGCTACGTCATTTCCCGACATTCAAAGTTGAGCCCAGGAAACGTAAAGTACTGTCTACCTGAGTTACCATCAGTACAAGGCTGCTCATAACGGGTAATCTTTTTTAGACTGTATCAGCAAATTCACGCTCGATTACCTTCACGATAAGGATGTTTGCTTGAGGATTTTGCTTCAAACTTTATATGAATATTGCTGCTATTTGGGAAAGAGTTGGTTCATATTATTATATCAAACTTATCGTTGTGTGATTTTTTGAATATAGGCACTTACTAACTATTATACCAGTTATTTAATACTCTGGAAAGGGTTTTAGCGCAGACAGTTTACTTGTGGTGTGTGTTCATGAATAGTTCAAACAAAACATTCTATCCAAAGTTTCTAACCATACAAGTGCATGCATATTAAATATCTAGATATTTGTATATAGTTAATTCCATGCAAAATGCCAATAATTTTATATATACATTATAAACTGTAGTCAGTATGTTAAAAAAACCGTACAAATCGTTATATTAGATCAACATATGGGGACCATTATATCTAATCACTAATATTCTATTAGAAAAGTGGCAAGGTCAATTTCTCTGTTCATCCCTCCTGGTTCTAGAGAGCCCAGGGTCCTAATCCAAAATGTCTCCCTGCGTCTAAGGGTAATAAGTTTATTGCCTCCCCTAATGTCTAATTTAACCCCTTCAATGGCTTTTACTTTCAAACCACTGGGATCCTGATTATGATATTCCAAGAAATGGGCAGGTACCCCATGTGTAAGAATACCCTTCTCAATGTTCACAATGTGTTCTCTGAAACGAGTCTTTAGATTCCGCTTTATTCTTCCTATATATATATTTTCCCACATGAACACGAGAGCTGGTATACTACATATGTACTTTTACAATTAATGGATTCTTTGATTTCATAAGCTTTGTGATCTCTAAATTATGTAAAATGTGTTGTGTTTGGGTCACAATGGGCTCACCTGAGACAGCCCTTTCTACCACATTTAAAGACACCTTTAGATCTCTTCTGCAACCAGTTTTGTTGTCTGTCATTATCCCTCAATTTACTTGGGGCTAAAATATTTTTTAGACTATGGTTCTTCTTGAAGATCACTTGTGGCTTCTCTGATAGAATATTATTTAGGACAGGCCAATGTTTTTTAAAAACCTTTTCAATCTGGTGTGATTCTCTATTGAATTTAGTAATAAAGAGCGGTAGACATCTGTCCAATTAATTGGTTATCATTTATTTTTCTTCTTGAGTAAATCAGATCTTTCTAGATTTTTGGCTCTAGCATATGCATTTTTGATCAATGATGGTTCATAGCCCTTACTTAAAAGTCTATTCTTCAGGACCTGTAAATCTCTATCATAGGCTTCCACATCTGTGCAGTTCCTCCTGACCCTCTGGAACTGCCCAAATGGGATGTTGTGGATCCATTTATGATGGTGACTGCTTTTTGTATGCAGTTAAGCGTTTGTGTCCATCTCTTTTATAAGGAGACTAGCAATTATAGTATTGTCCCTATGTGATAGGATGAGATCTAAAAAAGTAATGCTATCTGCATTGTGGGACTCTGTAAATCTAATTTTAGTAAATTGTAATTAACATACAAGACCAAGTTCTCGATTTCTGTTTCCGGTCCTTGCCAAATAATTAGGACATCGTCTATAAAGCAACACCATTTAACTATATGGGGGGAGAAAGGATTTTCTTTTTATATATACATCTCCTCCCACCACCCCATAAAAAAATTCGCAAAATTAGGTGCGAGTTTGGTCCCCTTGGTGGTACCAGTAGTTTGTAAGAAGAATTCATCTTCAAACAAGAAGTAATTCTTCTTCAAAATGAATTCAATGTTCCTCTTTATGAATTCTCTTTGCTTTAAATCAATCTAGTTGGTTTTACTGAAATAATACTCTATTGCCTGTAATCCCAAATAATGTGGAATAGACGTGTATAGGGAGGAGACGTCTAAGGTAATCTACATGTACCCCTCCTTCCATTCAATTCTGGAGAGTTGGTTGATTACATCTGTGGTGTCCCTGATATAAGATTGTAAACAGGGCACCATTGGTTTTAGAATATTATCAACATATTGAGATAGTTTTGTGGTTAGAGACCCTATCCCCGATATTATGGGTCTTCCGGGGGGATCTAATAACTGTTTGTAAATGTTGGGCAGGTAGTAGAATACTGCTATGCGAGGCTCCACATCTGCAAAAACCCAAACTCATATTTATCGAGTATTCCCAATTCTCTAGCTCTATCAATCAATTTTTTATATTGTTCTGTATATTCCTTAGTTGGGTTAGTCCTTAATTGGGTATAGGTCTTTGTATCATTTAAGAGACAATAAGCTTCTGTAAGATATCTGTCCTATTTTGTAGAACTATCCCCCCTCCCTTATCCGCTTCACGAATTACAAGGTCCTGATATTTCTTCAGACCCTCTAGTGCTTGATTTTCATGAAAGCTCAAGTTATTCTGTTTATAGTTGTATTTCTTTTTACAAATAGTTTCTAACGGCTAGATTTAGAGTTTGGCGTTAGCCGTCAAAACCAGCGTTAGAGGCTTCTAACGCTGGTTTTGGGCTACCGCTGGTATTTAGAGTCAGTCAGGAAAGGGTCTAACGCTCACTTTGCAGCCGCGACTTTTCCATACCGCAGATCCCCTTACGTCAATTGCTTATCCTATCTTTTCAATGGGATCTTTCTAACGCTGGTATTTAGAGTCGTGGCTGAAGTGAGCGTTAGAAATCTAACGACAAAACTCCAGCCGCAGAAAAAAGTCAGTAGTTAAGAGCTTTTGGGGCTAACGCCGGTTTATAAAGCTCTTAACTACTGTGCTCTAAAGTACACTAACACCCATAAACTACCTATGTACCCCTAAACCGAGGCCCCCCCACATCGCTGCCACTCTATGAAAATTTTTTAACCCCTAATCTGCCGACCGCACACCGCTGCCACCTACGTTATCCCTATGTACCCCTAATCTGCTGCCCCTAATACCGCCGACACCTACATAATATTTATTAACCCCTAATCTGCCGCCCCCAACGTCGCCTCCACCTACCTACACTTATTAACCCCTAATCTGCCAAACGGACCTCACCGCTACTATAATAAATGTATTAACCCCTAATCCGCCTCACTCCCGCCTCAATAACCCTATAATAAATAGTATTAACCCCTAATCTGCCCTCCCTAACATCGCCGCCACCTAACTTCAAGCATTAACCCCTAATCTGCCGACCGGACCTCACCGCTACTCTAATAAATGTATTAACCCCTAAAGCTAAGTCTAACCCTAACACTAACACCCCCCTAAGTTAAATATAATTTAAATCTAACAAAATAATTTAACTCTTATTAAATAAATTATTCCTATTTAAAGCTAAATACTTACCTGTAAAATAAACCCTAATATAGCTACAATATAAATTATAATTATATTGTAGCTATTTTAGGATTAATATTTATTTTACAGGCAACTTTGTATTTATTTTAACCAGGTACAATAGCTATTAAATAGTTATTAAATATTTAATAGCTACCTAGTTAAAATAATTACAAAATTACCTGTAAAATAAATCCTAACCTAAGTTACAATTAAACCTAACACTACACTATCAATAAATTAATTAAATAAATTACCTACAATTATCTACAATTAAACCTAACACTACACTATCAATAAATTAATTAAATACAATACCTACAAATAAATACAATTAAATAAACTAACTAAAGTACAAAAAATAAAAAAGAACTAAGTTACAAAAAATAAAAAAATATTTACAAACATTAGAAAAATATTACAACAATTTTAAACTAATTACACCTACACTAAGCCCCCTAATAAAATAACAAAGCCCCCCAAAATGAAAAAAATGCCCTACCCTATTCTAAAATTAAAATAGAAAAGCTCTTTTACCTTACCAGCCCTTAAAAGGGCCCTTTGCGGGTCATGCCCCAAAGAATTCAGCTCTTCTGCCTGTAAAAAAAAAACATACAATACCCCCCCAACATTACAACCCACCACCCACATACCCCTAATCTAACCCAAACCCCCCTTAAATAAACCTAACACTAAGCCCCTGAAGATCTTCCTACTTTGTCTTCACCATGCCAGGTATCACCGATCGCTCCAGGATCCGAAATCTTCATCCAAGCCCAAGCGGGGGCTGGAGATCCATCATCCGGCTGAAGTCTTCTATCAAGCGACGGCTGAAGAGGTCCAGAAGAGGCTCCAAAGTCTTCCTCCTATCCGGGCAGAAGAGGAGATCCGGACCGGCAACCATCTTCTTCCAAGCGGTCACAAGCGGCTCCATGTTGAAGACCTCCGGCGAGGATCCATCCTCTTCTTGCGACGTCCTAAGTCCGAATGAAGGTTCCTTTAAATGACGTCATCCAAGATGGCGTCCCTCGAATTCCGATTGGCTGATAGGATTCTATCAGCCAATCGGAATTAAGGTAGGGAAAATCTGATTGGCTGATTGAATCAGCCAATCAGATTGAGCTCGCATCCTATTGGCTGTTCCGATCAGCCAATAGAATGCGAGCTCAATCTGATTGGCTGATAGAATCCTATCAGCCAATCGGAATTCGAGGGATGCCATCTTGGATGACGTCATTTAAAGGAACCTTCATTCGGACTTAGGACGTCGCAAGAAGAGGATGGATCCGCGCCGGAGGTCTTCAACATGGAGCCGCTTGTCACCGCTTTGAAGAAGATGGTTGCCGGTCCAGATCTACTCTTCTGCCCGGATAGCATGAAGACTTTGGAGCCTCTTCTGGACCTCTTCAGCCGTCGCTTGATAGAAGACTTCAGCCGGATGATGGATCGCCAGCCCCCGCTTGGGCTTGGATGAAGACTTCGGAGCCTGGAGCGATCGGTGATACCTGGCATGGGGAAGACAAGGTAGGAAGATCTTCAGGGGCTTAGTGTTAGGTTTATTTAAGGGGGGTTTGGGTTAGATTAGGGGTATGTGGGTGGTAGGTTGTAATGTTGGGGGGGGGTATTGTATGGTTTTTTTTTACAGGCAAAAGAGCTGAATTCTTTGGGGCATGCCCCGCCAAGGGCCCTTTTAAGGGCTGGTAAGGTAAAATAGCTTTTCTATTTTAATTTTAGAATAGAGTAGGGCATTTTTTTATTTTGGGGGGATTTGTTATCTTATTAGGGGGCTTAGAGTAGGTGTAATTAGCTTAAAATTGTAATATTTTTATTATGTTTGTAATTATTTTTTTATTTTTTGTAACTTAGCTTTTTTATTTTTTGTACTTTAGTTAGTTTATTTAATTGTATTTATTTGTAGGTATTTGTATTTAATTTATTTATTGATAGTGTTAGTGTAGTGTTAGGTTTAATTGTAGATAATTGTAGGTAATTTATTTAATTAATTTATTGATAGTGTAGTGTTAGGTTTAATTGTAACTTAGGTTAGGATTTATTTTACAGGTAATTTTGTAATTATTTTAACTAGGTAGCTATTAAATAGTTATTAACTATTTAATAGCTATTGTACCTGGTTAAAATAATTACAAAGTTGCCTGTAAAATAAATATAAATCCTAAAATAGCTACAATATAATTATAATTTATATTGTAGCTATATTAGGGTTTATTTTACAGGTAAGTATTTAGCTTTAAATAGGAATAATTTTTTTAATAAGAGTTAATTTATTTAGTTAGATTTAAATTATATTTAACTTAGGGGGGTGTTAGGGTTAGACTTAGCTTTAGGAGTTAATACATTTATAAGAGTAGCGGTGCGGTCCGGTCGGCAGATTAGGGGTTAATTATTGTAGGTAGGTGGAGGCGACGTTGGGGGCAGCAGATTAGGGGTTAATAAATATAATATAGGGGTCGACGGTGTTAGGGGCAGCAGATTAGGGGTACATAGGGATAACGTAGGTTGCGGCGTTGTACGGAGCGGCAGATTAGGGGTTAATAATAATATGCAGGGGTCAGCGATAGCGGGGGCGGCAGATTAGGGGTTAATAAGTGTAAGGTTAGGGGTGTTTAGACTCGGGGTACATGTTAGGGTGTTAGGTGCAGACTTAGGAAGTGTTTCCCCATAGGAAACAATGGGGCTGCGTTAGGAGCTGAACGCTGCTTTTTTGCAGGTGTTAGGTTTTTTTTCAGCTCAAACAGCCCCATTGTTTCCTATGGGGGAATCGTGCACGAGCACATTTTTGAAGCTGGCCGCGTCCGTAAGCACTGCTGGTATCGAGAGTTGCAGTGGCGGTAAATATGCTCTGCGCTCCCTTTTTTGGAGCCTAACGCAGCCCTTCTGTGAACTCTAAATACCAGCGTTATTTAAAAGGTGCGGGGAAAAAAAAGCATGCGTAGCTAACGCACCCCTTTGGCCTCAGAACTCTAAATCTAGCCGTTAGTCTTTTAATACAAGACTATTGAATACAGGAATATAATTCCCTTGAGCTTGTAACAGGAAGAAAGTAGAGTTAGGTTTTAACCCTGTATGATTAACTTTTAAGTCTAGGGCTTCTATTTCAAGCTCTTGGAGAATTTCCACTAAGTCATATGGAGCACTAGCATTTTGTGCTTCTGTACTCTCCCTCTCCAATTATAATAGAGTCTCTACAGTAAAATACTCTTCAAAAGCATTTCTCTCCTCCTATGGTTCCACAATTTCCAATGAATCTTTATTTTTACTTTCATGAAATCTTTTTATAGTAAGTTTTCCTTAAAATTTTTGGAGATCTATAAATAATTCAAAATCTTTAGGGGTATTGTTGGGGGCAAAAGAGTCCTTTTTTCAATACCTCCTCTTCGCATTTACTTAGTGATCTTGAGGAGATATTGAACATTTTTTGATCAAACTCTCTCTTTGTTGCCATTCTTTCTCTTTTCTCCTTTTTGAATCGGAGTTCCACCCCTCCCCTGCATCCTCTCCTCTTTCTCTTGCTCCTCTTTTCGGGTTTCTTCCCGCAGGTGACTTCCCTACCTCTAAAGTCAGCTGTTTAAAGGTTTTTTTGTTCTAAAATAGTGTCCTATTTTATTTTGTTTAACTCCATTCCCCTCTTTATATTTACTTTGGTTATCAAACTTAGGCTGAGCTCCCAGATGTTGATATGGGCCCCCCTCAGCTTGTCCTTTATATGGATGTTAGTAAATTTTAGATTGATGTTCATTATGTTCTCTAGAGTTCCTAAAATTAGGTGTATTAAAGTTATCTCTTACAGATCCTCTCCTTTTTTCACTAGGAACCTCATAAGTACCTTTATTTATTTGTCTATTTTCAAACTTCTTTTTTTGATTATTGAAAAACTTATATTAATGCCAACTATAGTCCTTGCTGCTGCCCAGTAAATATAGTAACTTAATGTGTTTTATAATGAGAGGCTGAGCTGTTCTGAGGTGCACAATTATTAGTTCCAACTATAGTCCTTGCTGCTTAGTATAAGGCTCTATTGGGTTCATATATGTGTTTCTCGGGCATATCATAGCCAGTGCCTCACCAGCCTCTGACCTCACCGCATGTCACTGGTCTCGACTGATGCTTGGGGAAGCTTTAATCAGTTTAGGGAGAAAACTTTGCTAACAGCAGAAATACTCAGTCTGAGTTCTGGAGCTCTGGTACACCTGGTAGAAAGTGGAATAAGAAATATTTTCTTATATATTTTACAGAAAAAGACAATACAAAAATGATATATGTTGCATAATTAAACATTTTATTATTTGTTAAATATTGAGTTTAATGATCTTTATGTTTAAAGAAACAGCAGAAGGCAAATTGGTAAATGGGCAAGAGGTACAACTATCCCTGGTTCCATCTCTCTAGCAGTTTGTTATGGGAGATGGAGTTTACGTGCAGGAAGCCAGAGCAGGGGACACTAATAAAAAAAAAGTATCAATAGATATCTACAGCACTTTGTGTCTCTGCTGCTGCACCCTAATGCATTGTTTCTCAACCATGGTCTTTAAGTACCCCCAACAGGTTTTCATTATAGCTGAACCAGTGCACACGTGAAATAATAAGCTGATGGGTGAGAGTAGGCAAGTAACCATGGATACTGATCAGCTGATCACTTTACCTGTGCACTGGTTCAGCTACAGTGAAAATCTGTCCTATTGGAGGTACTTGAGGACAGTGGTTGAGAAACAATGCCTTAGGGTGCAGCAGCAGAGACACACAGTGCTGTAGATATTGATTGATACTTTTTTTATTAGAGTCCCCTGCTCTGGCTTCCTGCATGTAAACTCCATCTCCCATAACAAACTGCTAGAGAGATGGAACCAGGGATAGCTCAGCTTAAAGGGACAGTAGATTTAATATTTTATATTGTATTGCATCAATCCCTTATTACACAGTAATCATTTGGTTATTGAATTTGAATTTCAAGATTCTAATCGTATCTAATTTGTCTTCCTCAGATTCCATGTTGTTAATCCTTTGCTTCACTGGTGAGTTTTGTTGAACAAAATACCAAAATGTTAAAGCAGATTGTTGTTTTATCATAATTTTATTGATGCTGCAGCAGATATTTTTCCAAAGTAATATAGTACAAAAGTGTGAGAGGATTTATTTCATCCCCATTGCTACCATGATTTCCAAGAAAAACTTTCCCAAAGTCACAATTTTTTTTAGCATTTTTGCATATTTTAAACAGAAATAAAACCTTTGTGTGTGTGTATGTATATAAAATATATATATATCCAAATTTCCTGTACCAAGCATTCTCGTTCACTTCTTATTTGCCCAGGTGCCGGTGCATAAATATACATATGATCCAAAATGAGAGACCGCACTCTTAGGTCTTAAAATTCCACTGGGAATACAGTAACGTTTTGGGGTTACCCCCTTTATCAAACATAAAAAAATAAAGTGTGACATACCTTACTTTATACCCTATACCGATATCTCTATTCAGCTTTGTCAAGCAGGACTAACGGTGGTGTCTGCTCATTGCAACTGCGCGTGCCTGGAGAAGCGCCATGAAAGCCCGACCTGGCCAACTGAAAAAAAGCAAAGCAGAAAATACCGTAACTAAGATACAGAACATAACAGAAAATAGAAGAAAAGCCCTTCATTCCAAAATACATAGAATAACCTGGGTATATGGTGCTTATTAGAAAATTAAATTCAGTTGTTGTTGAAAACTTTAACATACTACAATTTATGAAAACCCATACTATGCATATGTATCTCTGTGTGTGAATCTACTACAAATTGGAAAACAATGCCACAATTGATTCTATCAGCCACAATTGATTCTGTATGTCAGTCGGTACATATATGTGTCATATACATGTTAACTAAAGTATAGGCTATACACATTGCAATAATAAATATTGATAACCTAAGTTATGTGTATAAGTCAGTACAGGTAGCCCTCAGTTTACGCCAGGGCTAGGTTCCAGGAGGAATGGTTGTAAATTGAAACCATTGTAAATTGAAACCCAGTTTATAATGTAAGTCAATGGGAAGTGAGGGAGTAAGGTTCCAGGACCCTCTCAAAATTGTGATAAGTAACTCCCAATACATTATTTTTAAAGGTTTGAAATGAAGACTTTAAATGCTAAACAGCATTATAAACTTAATAATATAGATTGTATCATCATCAAACTAAGTTTAATGAACAAAAACATTTGCTAAACATCACCTAATAAAATAATTACACAACAAATTGCATCATCAAACTAAGTTTAATGAACAAAAACATTTTTTACTTGCATTTTTCTGCAATCAGTTCTCTGCACTGTTAGCATGTTAGATAATATTGGTTCTGCACCTATTCTATGCATTTCAATCTGCAGTGATTAATAGGCAGTTAGGCACCCTCACCTGAATCTGCTGGACAGGAAGATAATAGGGAAGTGGCTGCTCCATAGCTAATGTCTGTTCTGTGTACACAGATCAATTTCAGGCTGTTAAACTAGCTTAACTTTTCTGAAACACAAGCGGACAGTTCCACCTACTGGCTATTTTAATTAGTGCACTGATTTTTAATGCATTTCAATAGTAGTCCCATGACTGGAAAAAAAGGTTGTTATTCTGAAGCGACGCAAATTGAACCGGCGTAAACCGAGGGCCACCTGTACAAGTATGTGTGTTATCTAGTGTAGTCTGTATATATTGCACTGAATATATAAAACACTATACTACAGAATATTAACAGACTATAGGAAGCACTGTAGATCAAGATTAGTATTTAGGCCCTTTGTCATTAGTGTGTCCAGAGTATGAATCCATCTGCATTCTTTTTGCAGCAGAAGCTTGCCCCTGTCCCCTCCCCTTGTGAGTGGGGGGACATGATCAATGATGACATATTTCAAATCCATGACTGTGTGCTTATGTTTAGCAAAATGTCTTGCTACAGGCTGATCAGAGTCTCCTTTATCAATTGCAGCCCGTATGGCTACCCTGTGGTTTGCCATTCTCGTTCGCAAGTCATCAATCGTTTTACCTACATAAAATCTGCCACATATACAATGTAACAGATATATCATGAATTTGGTAGTGCAGGTGACATATTTAATCTTAAATTTCTTATTGGTCCATGGATGTGTGAACTCCGTACATTGTGTTAACGCACTACAAGTTGTGCACCTTGTGCCTTTGTAGCATCCTTCTTTCTTCTTTTGTTGTAGCCAAGTAGTATTGGTCTAAGCTGTCAGATCTGGTCTCATGAGAACATCACGTATTGATTTCCCTCTGCGATAACTTATCATGGGTGCTGGAGATCCCTGTAATGGGAGTCCTTTGTCACTTGCAATGATATGCCAATGTTGGTCAAGTATATTCCTGTAGGCTTTCTTATCTGGGCTGTATTTAGTGATATATGTCATAATTTTTTATCTATTCCTGTTTTGTTGTTTATTATTCCTTTCTAATACTTGTTGTTGTGTCATCTTACATGCTATCTGATAAGCTTCATCAATCAGATTGCTGTCATACTTTCTATCTTTAAACTTCAGGTACATTACTTTTAACTGTTCCATTTTGCCCTCCTCCGTGGAGTTATTTCTTACTACTCTGCAAATTTGTGAAGTAAGTAGTGATTTCTTGGTACCAGGTGGATGGCAGCTGGTGTATAGTAGCATGGAGTTGCAATCTGTTGGCTTTGAAAAAAGTGCTGTGTTTAATCTTCCAGCCTTTTTGCTTATTCGGAGGTCCAAGAAATCAATAGTATCAAAGTTTGTAGGTCATTTTGAATTTTAGCTCTGAACTGATATTATTTAATCTGGTGAACCATTCTTGTAATACTTATTGTGAACCACGCCAGATTAGAATGAAATCATCAATGTATCTCCTGAATAGGAGTATCCTTGAATCTTTAAATGTTGTAGTATGTTCTCTTTCAAATTCACCTAAGAAGATATTCGCATATGATGGGGCCACATTTGACTCCATTGCCGTTCCTGCTATTTGCAAATAAAAATGTTTTTCAAATTTAAAATAGTTCATTCTTAAGCAAAATTCCAGTAGTTGTAATAGCACTTCACTTGGAGGACCAATATATGGATGTCGGGCCAATTCTTTTTGTACCGCCTGTATCCCGCCTTGGTGGGGAATAACAGTATATAGACTGGTCACGTCTAAGGTGACCAGTATATCAGTGTGCATGATGTTTTCCGTATTTTGTAGTAGTCTTATGAGATCAATAGAATCTTTTAAATATGATGGTATAGCATGTACCATTGGTTGGAATACCTTGTCCAAATATGTGGCAATAGTCTGCAATACAGAACCCCTGGCAGATACAATGGGCCTGCCAGGTTAGTGTACAGGGTCTTTATGTACCTTGGGCAGAGTGTACAGAATGGGTGTAATGGGGTACTCCACTACAAGGTATATCAAAACTGATTATGAGATTATTCCTTGAACGTGTTCTTAAGATATTCATCAATTTTCATTTTAAAATTGTGTGACTCTAGAAGTCAACAGCCCAGTATTGTCACCATCACAAGATTAACTAACACTGATATGCAGGAAAACAGTAAAAAGTAACAAACAATGTGTTAGAAATAATCTATCAAGGAAAGAAAGACGAGCATTGAAGGGTCTTAAAGAGAACTGTGACATAGTCATCAGGGAGGCAGACAAGGGGGGTGCCCATGTCCTTCAAGATTATATCACCTACAGAAAGGAAATATTGTCACAGGTAAACGATGCTCTGGTCTATGAAAAATTGCTAAGCAATCCAACATGCAATTTTAAAATTAAAATTGATAAATATCTTAAGAACTTACACATTCAAGGAATAATCTCACAATCACTTTTGCTATACCTTGTGGTGGAGTATCCCATTACACCAGTTCTGTACACTCTCCCCAAGGTACATAAAGACCCTGTACAACCACCTGGCAGGCCCATTGTATCTGCCAGGGGTTCTGTATTGCAGACTATTGCCACATATTTGGACAAGGTATTCCAACCAATGGTACATGCTATACCATCATATTTAAAAGATTCTATCGATCTCATAAGACTACTACAAAATACGGAAGACATCATGGACACTGATATACTGGTCACCTTAGACATGACCAGTCTATATACTGTGATTCCCCACCAAGGAGGGATACAGGCGGTACGAAAAGAATTGGCCTGACATCCATATATTGGTCCTCCAAGTGAAGTGCTATTACAACTACTGGAATTTTGCTTAAGAATGAAATATTTTAAATTTGAAAAACATTACTATTTGCAAATAGCATGAACGGCAATGGGGTCAAATGTGGCCCCATCATATGTGAATATCTTCTTGGGTGAATTTGAAAGAGAACATACTACAATGTTTAGAGATTCAAGGATGCTCCTATTCAGGAGATACATTGATGATTTGATTCTAATCTGGCGTGGTTCACAAGAAGGATTACAAGAATGGTTCCATATGGAGCTTGATACATTGACCCCTTTGACTCTTCAAATTAAAAAGCTTAAGTAAATCCTGCAGAATTCTGCAATCTAATCCTAAACATTCTGTCCAGTGAGTGCTCTGACCAATGTCATAATTGTACTCTGGAAACAAGGTAAGGCAACCAATTTTGGAGAAGCTATGGAAATCGATGCAAATTTTCTAACAAAGGGACAGTGGTAAATGAATTTAAACATTTACGCCTAGATTTAGAGTTCTGTGTTTTGGGCTACCGCTGGTATTTAGAGTCAGTCAGGAAAGGGTCTAACGCTCACTTTCCAGCCATGACTTTTCCATACCGCAGATCCCCCTACGCCATTTGCGTATCCTATCTTTTCAATGGGATCTTTCTAACGCTGGTATTTAGAGTCTTGGCTGAAGTGAGCGTTAGAAATCTAATGACAAGACTCCAGCCACAGAGAAAAGCCAGGAGTTAAGAGCTTTCTGGGCTAATGCCGGTTCATAAAGCTCTTAACTACTGTGCTCTAAAGTACACTAACACCCATAAACTACCTATGTACCCCTAAACCGAGGACCCCACATCGCCGCCACTCTATTAAATTTTTTTAACCCCTAATCTGCCGACCGCACACCGCCGCCACCTACATTATCCCTATGTACCCCTAATCTGCTGCCCCTAATATCGCCGACACCTACATAATATTTATTAACCCCTAATCTGCCCCCCCCAACGTCGCCGCCGCTACTGTACCTACAATTATTAACCCTTAATCTGCCGACCGGACCTCACCGCTACTCTAATAAATGTATTAACCCCTAAAGCTAAGTCTAACCATAACACTAACACCCCCCTAAGTTAAATATAATTTTTATCTAACAAAATAAAACAAATCTTATTAAATAAATTATTCCTATTTAAAGCTAAATACTTACCTGTAAAATAAACCCTAATATAGCTACAATATAAATAATAATTATATTGTAGCTATTTTAGGATTAATATGTATTTTACAGGCAACTTTGTATTTATTTTAACCAGGTACAATAGCTATTAAATAGTTAATAACTATTTAATAGCTACCTAGTTAAAATAATTACAAAAGTACCTGTAAAATAAATCCTAACCTAAGTTACAATTAAACCTAACACTACACTATCAATAAATTAATTAAACTACCTACAATTATCTACAATTAAACCTAACACTACACTATCAATAAATAAATTAAATACAAATACCTACAAATAAATACAAATACACTAACTAAAGTACAAAAATTAAAAAAGAACTAAGTTACAAAAAATAAAAAAATAATTTACAAACATTATAAAAATATTACAACAATGTTAAGCTAATTACAACTACTCTAAGCCCTCTAATAAAATAACAAAGCCCCCCAAAATAAAAAAATGCCCTACCCTATTCTAAAATAAAAATTGAAAAGCTCTTTTACCTTACCAGCCCTTAAAAGGGCCTTTTGCGGGTCATGCCCCAAAGAATTCTGCTCTTTTGCCTGTAAAAAAAAACATACAATACCCCCCAAACATTACAACCCACCACCCACATACCCCTAATCTAACCCAAACCCCACTTAAATAAACCTAACACTAAGCCCCTGAAGATCTTCCTACCTTGTCTTCACCACGCCGGGTATCACCGGCGTGGTCCAGAAGAGGGTCCGAAGTCTTCCTCCTATCCGGCCGATGTCTTCATCCAAGCGGGGGCTGAAGAGGTCCATCATCCGGCTGAAGTCTTCATCCAAGCGGGGTCTGAAGAGGTCCATCATCCGACTGAAGTCTTCTATCAAGCGGCATCTTCAATCTTCTTTCTTCCGGCTCCATCTTCATCCCGCCAACGCGGAACATCCATCCTGGCCGACGACTTCCCGGCGAATGATGGTTCCTTTAAGGGACGTCATCCAAGATGGGATTCTATCAGCCAATTGGAATTAAGGTAGGAAAATTCTGATTGGCTGATGGAATCAGCCAATCAGATTCAAGTTCAATCTGATTGGCTGATCCAATCAGCCAATCGGATTGAACTTGAATCTGATTGGCTGATTCCATCAGCCAATCAGAATTTTCCTACCTTAATTCCAATTGGCTGATAGAACCCTATCAGCCAATCGGAATTCGAGGGAGGCCATCTTGGATGACGTCCCTTAAAGGAACCGTCATTCGTCGGGAAGTCGTCGGCCAGGATGGATGTTCCTCGTCGGCGGGATGAAGATGGAGCCGGAAGAAAGAAGATTGAAGATGCCGCTTGATAGAAGACTTCAGCTGGATGATGGACCTCTTCAGCCCCCGCTTGGATGAAGACATCGCCCGGATAGGAGGAAGACTTCGGACCCTCTTCTGGATGGATCAGTGATACCCGGCGTGGTGAAGATAAGGTAGGAAGATCTTCAGGGGCTTAGTGTTAGGTTTATTTAAGGGGGATTTGGGTTAGATTAGGGGTATGTGGGTGGTGGGTTGTAATGTTGGGGGGGTATTGTATGTTTTTTTTTAAAGGCAAAAGAGCAGAATTCTTTGGGGCATGCCCCACAAAAAGCCCTTTTAAAAGAGCTTTTCAATTTTTATTTTAGAATAGGGTAGGGCATTTTTTTATTTTGGGGGGCTTTGTTATTTTATTAGGGGGCATAGAGTAGGTGTAATTAGCTTAAAATTGTTGCAATATTTTTACAATGTTTGTAAATTATTTTTTTATTTTTTGTAACTTAGTTCTTTTTTTATTTTTTGTAACTTAGTTCTTTTTTTATTTTTTGTACTTTAGTTAGTGTATTTATTTGTAGCTATTTGTAATTAATTAATTTATTGATAGTGTAGTGTTAGGTTTAATTGTAACTAAGGTTAGGATTTATTTTACAGGTACTTTTGTAATTATTTTAACTAGGTAGCTATTAAATAGTTATTAACTATTTAATAGCTATTGTACCTGGTTAAAATAAATACAAAGTTGCCTATAAAATAAATATTAATCCTAAAATAGCTACAATATAATTATTATTTATATTGTAGCTATATTAGGGTTTATTTTACAGGTAAGTATTTAGCTTTAAATAGGAATAATTTATTTAATAAGATTTATTTTATTTCGTTGGAATAAAATTATATTTAACTTAGGGGGGTGTTAGGGTTAGACTTAGCTTTAGGGGTTAATACATTTATTAGAGTAGCGGTGAGGTCCGGTCAGCAGATTAGGGGTTAATAATTGTAGGTAGGTAGTGGCGACGTTGGGGGGGCATATTAGGGGGTAATAAATATAATATAGGGGTCGGCGGTGGTTAGGGGCAGCAGAACAACATTGGCTACCACAGTTTCTTTCCTTATCTATATGTGTGAACAGTTCATGCTAGATACTGTATATGTATTAGTTTATGATTAATCAGCAAGGGTTATTTTGTTCTAGGAGACAGGAAAATCAGTGAAAAGAAAAAAAAAACTTAAACAATATGCTCATTTGACAAAATAAAGCTGTATTATTTATTGCAAACCTCCAATATGAAGGTACATTATCATGCAGCAAAACATTGTTTTATGCTACTTTAAAGGCTGAGGCTGAAAAATGCCCAAACTGTTTACGGTATCCTTCTTTGACCCTATTAAATTATTGTTTATATTAATACATATCAGCAGTTAAGCTTAGTTAATTAATAATAGTTTATCATGCAGTTATCTAAACAGATATAAATTCATTTTAAATCTAATAGTTAAATATAAATATATATTTATGTATAAATAAGGATATACACACCTAAACTACCTAGTATGCCCACAGCTATTGCAAAGAATGCTTTTCCTATCATGACTGTTGATAAACTAGTAATCCAAAATGTACAAAAAAAATTATGAAAATGATGAAGGATAGAGAGACCTTCCCTAGAGTTCCCATCTGATATAAATCACCTTGCATGAAGCAGAGTAGAGACTGTGGCTTATAAGCTTACATGCTAAAGGGAGTACAAAAGAAATCAGAGAAATAGATTAGTGTAGGCAATGAATGGGTTAAAGCTAGAAGCTGAAATTTAGGACAAGTCTTGTGGAGCAAAGCAGAGTGTCCCACGGAATAAGTTGAGGTTTAGTAAAGTTTTTTTAGACCGAAATGGAACAAGGTAAAAAGAGAAAAGGAAAGGGGTAGGTCTTGAGCAGAAACAAAAGACAAGTAGTACAACATTTTTCAAAATATTCAGAGCTATGGGAAGATACAAAATTATTGATGGAATGTAAAAAGCAACAGACAGAGCCTGGCTTGTTGTCAGTATAGTTATAAATAAATCCTAGACTAAGAGTGAACCTGGGGAAAGTGATGTGTTAAATTTTACTATAGGCAAGTTGTTATCAGTAGTGAATATATTGAAGAGAAAAGGATATTAGAAATTAAGTCTAGTGGCACCCCACTGAGAGAGATAAGCATCAAGATCTGCCAGAGCAGGATACACTGAAGGTACAGTTAGAGAGGTAGAAGGAAGAGGACTGGTGGCTGTAAAAAGGGGATTCAGCAGTATAAAAGGCTTCAGAGAGATCAAGAAAGAAAAATAAGAGAAACCTGCTACCATTCTCCAACTTGGACATTTCCTAGCTAACAAAGAGGACACTATCCGCCAAAAGACTCTAAACCCAGAAGATGCCTCCATTTCCATAGAAACTATTTAGCATCCGGAGTTCCAGATTCAGGACAACAAGGTAGTAGTGCCATCGTCTGTAGTCCCTGAAGTCCTTGATTATTTCCATGACACCCTTCTGGGAGGACATGGGGGAATACATAAAACTCAATAGTTAATTAGTTGACAATTTTGGTTGCCAGGCATGCAAAAGGATATAACATCTTATGTACAGTCTTGTCCTTTGTGCATAGTTAACAAAGACTCACAACAATCCCTTTCAGGTTTGTTACTGTCAATTCCTGTGCCAAGCAGAATGTGATGTGGGCTTAAATAGCTAAGGACTTTATAGTTGATTTACCCCCATGCTCAAGGCTATACTCTTAGTGGTAGTAGATTGCTTTTCTAAAGTGGCCCATTTTGTTGCCACTAAGGGTGTACTCTATGCTGATCACACAGCTACCATCTTCTTGGAAAAGAGAGTTTCCATCTGCATGGCTTACTGGAGCCTTTAGTGTCTAATAGAGGTCCCCAATTTATGTCCAAATTTTGGACAATTTTTTGCAAAGGACTGCACATCCAGTGGCCACCTATCTACCGCTTTCCATCCTCAAACAGATGGTCAAACTGACTGCAAAAATCAGACATTGGAGCAATACCTGAGATATTATACTACCAATATTTATTTATATAAGAGGGAGGAGATAATACTAGTAAGAAAATAAAACTGGTGCAATCCTTTAAAAGATATAATATACTCAGACTATAGACATGATCAAAAAGTGACATGTGATACTGTCACTTTAAAGAAAGGAATCACTGCACACAGATATCTTTAGAGATAAATTCTCGTATTTATTAAATTTCTATTGAAAATGTTATCGACTAGAATTTGCTCAGTAACCCTGAACAGATAAAAATAATGAACATAACAGGTAAACAGGCCCTATACGAAAAATGTTATTAATGTTGTTCAGTACCGTCTTTCAAAACTGGACCGCAACCAACAGGCAGCACTTAGCTTCTATATTACTCACGCAGTCCCCAAGTGATCAGGCTAGCTATAGCATGCGAATAGTCCCGAGGTATACCTCTCTGTTTCACAAGCTGATTTTTAAGCATTCCCCCATTCGGCTCCTAGTTTCAGACCAGTCGGTAGTATGGTATGACGTAAGAGGTGGGAGTGCTGGTGTCCTAACACACCTCTTGTCTGGTTGGTTGGCTTCCAAAAGCCTCTGTATCACAGGCGTCCTGCCTGTCAACTACAGGATGTACATGAAGCTGTTGTATAGCATAATTGCCAAGCTTAGAATAGACTGAACATGAACTTTCAAAAGACACAGTTTTATGTTTACATGCCCAGTGGGGTATGTCCGATCCACCCCATTCAAGGTATTCCACGGATGTCCGAAAAACTCCTCCCACCGGCAGTGTTAGTAACTTGAAAGTTCACACATAGTAAGTAAAGGGTTCTTCTCTCCCAAGTTATGGTCATAACAAAAAGTCCATAAGCCTCACAATGTAAATGGAGTTACACACTAGGTGCCAACGTCACAAACGTTTCACCCCCACAACTCTCTTGTGTGTCAGGGGCTTCGTCAGGGCATGATTGAATTTCCAGAAACACCTCTTTATAGCACCTGTCTGTGCTCAGGTGATCACTATTAGAAATCCTTAAGGGGGACTACACCATCCTAAAGAATAACTATGCCCATTGAACAAACTGCAGTACTTAAAGGAAAATGTAACAACTTAATTCCTAGTATAAACATT
>NC_069504.1:756743712-756788712 GCF_027579735.1 Bombina bombina
AGCCTGTTCAAGTTGTCCCCATCTGGTTTCCTCAGGCGGGGCCCCCCATGCTGTCACATGGGAAAGCATAGCTGCCTTGTAGTATTTAAGTATGCTAGGAGCCGCCAGCCCCCCGTGTAGAATAGGCCGTTGCAACTGGTGCATGGCTATCCGCGAGGGCTTGCCCCGCCAGACAAATCTGTTTATAATTGCTTGGAAGCGGCTGAGGATATATTGCGGGACTGTCAGCGGAATACATCTGAAGAGGTACGTGACCTTGGGTAAAAGTGACATCTTTACCGACTGTATTCTCCCAATCCATGAAATCTCGTACCTAGCCCACTTTGCGGTAAGGGTATCGAATTCTTTTAGCAATGGATCGTAATTTGCCCGAATTACTGTCTTCGGGTCAGGGGAAAGGATAACCCCCAGGTGCTTTAATTCAGTTGTGGACCAGGTAAATGGATAAGTCTCCTTGACCCAAGAGAGCTGCTCTGCGGGAAGATTAATCGCCAGCGCTTCCGTCTTGGTGTAGTTAAGTCTATAATATGATATCTCGCCGAACATCCGTAGACATTCAAAAACCGCCGGTAGTGAGGTCTCAGGTTCTGTGATGAACAGAGTGAGATCATCTGCGAAAAGCGCGAGTTTCTGCATAGTATCATGGATCAACAATCCTTGCACTTCATCAGCCTGTCTGATCAAGGTTGCCAGAGGCTCAATAGTTAGTACAAAGAGCAGCGGGGACAGCGGGCACCCCTGTCTGGTCCCATTCCTGATCTCGAAAGGCTCAGAGCAGAACCCTTTTCCTCTGATTCTGGCGGAAGGGCCAGAGTACAGTGCCATAATGGCACAAACTAAGTGAGCCGGAAGCCCAAAGGCCCTCAAACCTTCTTCCATGTATTCCCACCGCACCCTGTCAAAGGCTTTTTCTGCATCCAGTGACAGGGCGACGAGTGGGAGCCCCAGAGACTTGGATTCAGTAAAGATGTCCAGCAGGCGGCGCGTATTGTCCGAGCCCTGGCGGCCCCGGACAAACCCCACCTGGTCCAGATGAACCAAGGAGGGGAGTATTTTGGCTAGCCTGTTTGCCAGGATTTTCGAATAGAGTTTTATATCCCCATTTATTAGGGATATAGGTCGATAACTTTCGCATCTGCTCGGGTCTTTACCTGGTTTTGGAATGGTCACAATTTCCGCTTCCAGGCATTCTCTAGGAAAATACCCAGTCTGGAAAGCTGAGTTAAATACGGAAACAAGGATGGGACTAATTTCAGCAGAGAGTTTCTTATAGAAAATAGATGAAAAGCCATCCGGTCCCAGGGCCTTGTGCAATTTTAAACCCTTTATAGCCTGGGTTACCTCAGTGATAGTGATAGGAGCCGATAAAGGCTCCTCAGCTTCTTTAGGGACCTTAGGCAGGTTGAGAGTATGTAGGAAACTTACTATATCCTCCCTAGGGAGGGTTTGCCTCCGCTCCGACGAGGGAATCTGATAGAGCCTGCTGTAGTACTCAACAAAGGCTTCCCCTATGGCCCTAGGAGAGTAACACCTCCCCTTCTCTGTTTGTATATGAGAAATTCTATTCGCTAAAATTTTTTGACGAAGTTTATTTGCGAGCATGCGATCAGCCTTATTACCACTATGGTAAAATTTTAACTTCAAGTACTTAAGATTTCTTTGCGTTTGCTCCAATTCCATTTTTTGGATTTGTGCCTTCACTTCTAGCCACTTAGCGACATCCTTGGGAGAGGCACTGGTCTCAGTCCTCTTCCTAAGCGCCCTCAGCTTGCAGTATAGCTGTGCCAGGGACTCTTTTCTCTGTTTCCTATGCTGCGATTCCTTTTTAATAAGGAGTCCTCTCATATAGGCTTTCAGAGCCAGCCAGACTATGGACACTGACATTTCCCCGGTATTATTGATCTTCAGAAATTCCATGATTTCCCTGGACCATTCAGGCATGGCAATATCTTGAAATAAGTGGTCAGGCATACGCCATCCTCTGGGTCCCTCTCGGGCACCTCTCGCGTCTAAGGTGACTACCACCGCATCATGGTCAGACCATGTGCAAGGCATTATGACAGAGCTTTGCACCTTCCGCAACACCCAAGGGTCGCAGAAGAAGTAGTCCAGCCTGGAGAAAGATGAGTGAGGAGCCGAATAATAAGTGTGATCGCAGGAGTCCGGGTGAAGAGCCCTCCAGACATCATGGAGGTCGTTTTGAGCAGACAGTTCTCTAAATTTTTGAGAGGTGAAATCTCTGTTTCTATCCCTGTTCAATTTAATACTCCCCCTCCTATCTTTCTCAGGGTCCCAGATCATATTGAAATCCCCAGCGAAGAGGGTGTGGCCCTGTTTTACTTTATCTACCTTCCGGAGGAGCTATCTAAGGAAACTAGCTTGGTTGGTATTGGGAGCATATATAGCCACCAGCGTATACAGAATACAATCTAGGCGACACACACAGATTACATACCTCCCTGCTGTATCGCACTCAGTGTATATAGGGTCATAAGCCACTTGCTCCCCTATCAGTATTGTCACCCCCCTTGCCTTTTTATAAAACGTGGACGTGATATTGACTGGGTAGTGTATTGATTTGAATCTGGCGGCTATATCTTCCGTCCAGTGAGTCTCCTGAAGGAGAGCTATATCAATGTGGTGACATTTCAGGAATTTTACTAGTAAGCTCCATTTAGTCGGAGAGTTCAGGCCTCTGGTGTTTAGGGTGCATAGTCTCATGTCTTTCGGCTGTGAGGGGAACCCTAGGGCAGGGGGTAGTAAAAAAAAAAAAAAAAAAAAAAAAAAAAAAAAGGGGGGGGGGGAGAAAGAGGTGAAGAGGTGAAGGCTATAAGATGTAGGTTTTAGTAGAGAAAATCCAACCAGACCAGACGCCCCGCCGCCCCGGAATGGCAGAGGATTTTCTACTCCGCCAGGGGGTATACGGAGGGTCAAGAGTCCCCTAGCCGCAGGTGAATTTTAGTATTTGTGAGTGAGGGAGTAGTGAGATGAAATAATGTGACATACAATGGGGTAAGAACGACGGGATGGGGTAAAGTGGGAGAGGAGGTAATGGGGTGGAGTGGTGATGGCTGGACAGGAGGGTATGGGGCAGGGGGGAGTAGGGAGAGAGTGGGAGAACTAAAGTGTTGAAGATGAAATGGAAAAGGAGAAACGTGGCGGGATATATTGAGATGGAATGAGATGAAATGGAATGGGGGACGAGATGAAAGATGGGATGGAAGATGAGATGAAAGAGGGGGCGGAGCCAGCAACAGACCCACAGCCCCCCCCCCTATAACCGGTAATTTAACAGATAAAGTAACAAGGCAACATCAATAACAGATATAGACATATATAGAAAACAGTGACCTAATATAACTCTTATAGGTCCTAAATATCCTTAACCTCGTAACCTGATTTATCAGACTGACCACTGTTGCTTCTGAGGCATGAAAACATTCAATGATACAATTTACAGTTAACTGCTAGAAGCCTACCTATATGTGCTGTGTGGGTGAGACCCCTAAATGCGTCCCCAGAAGGACATAAAAATAGTAAGTCATGTGGGACCCCTATGAAAGACATTAAATAAGTTATAAGAGTTGGCTTCAGGTCCCAAGTAACTCTGGATCCCCAAGGGCCCCTTAGGTTGTGCAGTCAATCTTGTCAGAAGGAGGTTCCATTAGGAGAATGGGAGTAGATTCGGCCTATAAGAGCAGTGGGTCGGTCCCAGGGCTATGGGCTTCCTGGATTCCATTCTTGGGCGTTCGCCCTCAATTCTGGACTTCTTCTATGTGGGCGGGCTTGCCCGTTATGAACCATGGGGGGCCTCCTCGGGGAGACTGACGGGGACCTGTCCCGCTGCAGCAGCTGCCATGTCCTAATAAGCTCCTGTCCTTGTTGGGGAGTCAGGATGATGTGCTGAGCTCCATCTTTAGTGGCTATCAATTTGGTTGGGAATCCCCACCTGTATCTGATCTGGTTGCTTCTTAGGACCTTGGTGACCTCCGCGAAGCTTCTCCTTTGAGCCAAGGTGTAGGAAGACAAGTCTGGAAACAACGAGACCTCTCTGAATTGCCCATTAAGTTGCGGTGAGCGCAGCATTGCTCTCATCAATTTGTCTTTATATGAATAGTAATGTAAGCGGGCTATAGTGTCTCTAGGTTTACCAGGAGGGAGATTTCTAGGTCGCGCCGTCCGGTGGATACGGTCTATTCTATTTAAATCTCCAGCATTAGGCCCAAGGATAGACTGGAAAAGCCGATGAGCATATTCGTCTAGGTCTTGCGGGAGAACAGACTCAGGGATTCCTCTAAGTCTCACATTATTTCGCCTAGACCTGTCCTCCAGGTCTGCCACCTTCGCTTCCAGGGAAGACACTTGGTCTGTCAGGCTTTGTGTCTGGCTCACCCAGTTAGCATGGTCCACCATGAGATCTTCCTGTTTCCTTTCAATGGTGTCAGTTCTATCACTGATGGAGGAAATATCACGTCTCAGATCCTCGAACGATCTCTCGAGTTTATCAAATCGTCTAGTGAGGGTCTGGTTTTGGTTCTCGAACATGCGCTGGATGGACTCCAGCGGTAAGGCCGGGGCGTCCCCCTTGCTTCTGCTTGGAGTATTGGAGGAAGGAAACCTGCTCTCAGTGTGGTCCTCTAGGGTGTCTGAGGTGATAGAATTGTCATCCTCCGACCTGACGGATCCCTCTCGTCCACGTGGGTGGAAATGGTCTATCACTGTTTTCTTGGGCCCGAAGTTGCCCTTTTGTTTTTTCTTAGCCTGTTGTGACATGTTGGCTGGGACCGACACTGCTAATACAGCTACAAAAAAACTACAAAGTTTAATAATTAGATGTTATCCTTTTAGAATATGTGGGGAGGGGGGGGGGGCTCATAGGGCCCTTCTTAACCTGACATAGTATAAACGGATTCACTTAGATAGCCTGGGGATGTGCACTCTGTATAATGGTCTCCCATAAAAAGGGGGGGGGGACACCCCTATCCGTAAGAGGCCAATGAAAGAAAAAAAAAATGTATACAATATTTAGCTAGGAATTAAACCACCTTAGTTGTGGAACCAGTATGCTGCCCTCTCCCAGGGGAGGTGTCACCATAGGACCATGTAGGAAAAAGGGAGAGGGATATGACCCGCCAGCAATGCCTGGCGGGAAAGGGGGGGAGAGAGCACACCAAACACCTGGAGAGAAAGCTTGTATTATATATGCAGCGTGTCTCAATTCAAATCAGTAATACCTGCAGTGAAATGACACAGACCTAAAAATGTGGGATATAGCAGAGTAAAACACAGAATATCAGCAATATAAGTAACATAGATTGGCATTCAAGTTAGTACTTGTTTTTAGAGCAAATGTGTATGCTGCTATGTCACAGGCCCTGCAGAGAGAAACAAGGGTTAACAGATAAACATTTTTTCAATACAAAGGGAAACAACATTGAGTCCCAAAACTTGCAGTTAATGTTTCCAAGTCTCTGTGTGGGCAACTGTCCCTTCCAAGAAATTGCTTCAGTAATAGGCACAGATGATAAAGGGCAAATGTTCCAGGAGCCCTACTTGGGGTATTGCAGCAGTTAGGGGTAAAGGGAAAATCACAGGTACCCCTTAATGGAGACGCTTCAGTCCCTGGTAGCTATGTATACTGTGATGGGGTAAGCAATGGGCTCAGCCAGGGATTGAATTAGGTGTGTATATACCAGTCTCTGGGTCGTGAGCTAATCAGGGCTAATCAGGAAAATAGAAAGGTCTTACCCATCCACATGCAGCTCCCTTTATTAGAATAGCCCAGCAGGCAGCTCTATGTAGCCTCCCAAAATCAGCAAGGCCTCCGGTCTCTCACCTCCGATCATACCAGCAGCTGCAATTTCAGCAAGAAGGTTCCGGCCAAGCCTTATCACAGGGCCTTCTCAATCATGCAGCTACAATGGAGGCCGCGGTGCAGGCCGAAGATGGCCATTCTTCGCGCCCTTTGCGCCTTTTACCGCCTTCACCTGCAGCCAACTTATACCCCAGTATTAATGGAGATGGGTCAATCTCTCGGTGATCCGCAGCCCACAGATGAAGCGGTCAGCTTCTACCTCCGACCAATCCGGGTTCCGTGCAGCCGCACAACTTTGCCGGTCTTCTGTACTCCTCAGCGCTGCTCACCTGCGCACACGAGTCCCGGCCGCCGAGTCTTCTGTGGGAAGGGGGTAAGTGTTCTGATCCCACAACCACTGTCCACTGGCAGGCAGATGCTCCGGAGCGGATCCCCGGCCCTCCGGAGCAGAATATAAGATGACGTCGCCTGGGGAGTGAGATCAGGAGCAGCGGGGCAAGCCCCCAGATGTCCGGGCCAGTTCAGTGGGTAACTCAGTCCTTTAGGCCCCCGAAGACCCCCTTCTCCACCACAGGTCTCTGTCCAAGTGGGAGCCCCGACCCTCCGGAGGGCGGCTCCCCCTACTGCGAATACCGCAGCTGCTCCGGTCAAGCTTGTACACTGCAGACTGAATAAAAAGTCTCTTCTGAACTTGGGGTAGCTTTCCCCTGATGTGCCCAGGTTATGGCTTAGCAAACAGGGAAAAGGGTTAATACTTTTTACTGTTAAGCACAGTTTTTAATTCCACTTTTGTTGTTTTCTAGGACAGAGCCTCAAACACACACGTCCTGTCTCTCGAGCTGCTGGCTCCGCCCCCCCTCTTCCCCTCTTTTGCTCTCTCTTTCCCCCCTTATTCTCTCTCTCTCTCCCCCCCACCCTCTTTTGCTCTTCACCCTCTATTTAGCTCTCTCCCCCTCTCTCTCTTTCTCCTTCCTCTCTCTAGCAGTGTGTACAGTGGGAGTGAACGCCATGTGAAAAGATTGGCACTTTATGTAATACATAGCAGCAGGAATGGCATTAAATGTTTATACATTTATGTCAGGAATACTAGGAATCAGTGAATGTATCTATGATAATCTTAATACCTTATACACATATATATGTGGCCACTCAGTCTCATACCATACCTCGGGTATTAATGTTAATGTAATACCCAGATTGTGCTCATGGATCTGAGGGTGACCATGTGAGGGTCAAAAGGAAGATTAACAGGTTAAAGAAAAATAGTGTGCTTTGAGGAATAAGGACGGTAAAGAACAACTCTGTTAGGACACTGAGTGTATGGTGAGGAGTCAGTACATCAGTGTTAGTTGTAGCAATAGCAGAATGAAATAGTGTGCCTGGTATTACATGCAAAAGTGTATATAATTGTGAAGCATATCAAGAATGAGAGAATAACTTAAATCAATATGTATGCACTTTATATGGGAAGTAAGCAGTGTTGTCTGATTGTAAGTAGCTCAGAGCAATGTCCGTTTTTGCAAATATACGGCTAGATTTAGAGTTTTGTCGGTAAGGACCCGCGTAGCTAACGCCGGCTTTTTTCTGGCCGCACCATAAAAATAACTCTGGTATTGAGAGTCCACATAAAGGTTGCGTTAGGCTCCAAAAAAGGAGCGTAGAGCATTTTTAATGCAGCTTCAACTCTCGATACCAGAGTTGCTTACGGACGCGGCCAGCCTCAAAAACGTGCTCGTGCACGATTCCCCCATAGGAAACAATGGGGCTGTTTGAGCTGAAAAAAAACCTAACACCTGCAAAAAAGCAGCGTTCAGCTCCTAACGCAGCCCCATTGTTTCCTATGGGGAAACACTTCCTAAGTCTGCACCTAACACCCTAACATGTACCCCGAGTCTAAACACCCCTAACCTTACACTTATTAACCCCTAATCTGCCGCCCCCGCTATCGCTGACCCCTGCATATTATTATTAACCCCAAATCTGCCGCTCCGTAAACCGCTGCTACTTACATTATCCCTATGTACCCCTAATCTGCTGCCCTAACATCGCCGACCCCTATATTATATTTATTAACCCCTAATCTGCCCCCCACAACGTCGCCTCCACCTGCCTACACTTATTAACCCCTAATCTGCCGACCGGGCCTGAGCGCTACTATAATAAAGTTATTAACCCCTAATCCGCCTCACTAACCCTATAATAAATAGTATTAACCCCTAATCTGCCCTCCCTAACATCGCCGACACCCAACTTCAATTATTAACCCCTAATCTGCCGACTGGAGCTCACCGCTATTCTAATAAATGTATTAACCCCTAAAGCTAAGTCTAACCCTAACACTAACACCCCCCTAAATTAAATATAATTTACATCTAACGAAATTAATTATCTCTTATTAAATAAATTATTCCTATTTAAAGCTAAATACTTACCTGTAAAATAAATCCTAATATAGCTACACTATAAATTATAATTATATTATAGCTATTTTAGGATTAATATTTATTTTACAGGTAACTTTGTAATTATTTTAACCAGGTACAATAGCTATTAAATAGTTAATAACTATTTTTTTTTTTTTCAAATAGTTTTTATTAATTTTTAACAATATATAACAGTAAATGGGGACTCGCAGGTCCCCTGCAAATTTCAGTGCATAACATGTAGAAAGTATTATGGAAAAATTACAACTGAGACATTCAAGTTTCAAAGATAGGGTCAGTACATTTCCAAACAGCTGTTAAAGAAGGGTAAGAGGGTGGGGGGGGGGAAGGGTTCATCTGTAAGGATGGGAGAGGCGGGGGGGGGGGAATACTGCCGGGGATCGCCTGAGGCGTACGTAACGAGGATTCTTAAACTCTAACCTGGGGAAGCCATGTGGTGTCATGTGTGTCTGTCCAGTCAGTCCAAACCATTTCAAAAAGGTCACTTCTGTTCAAACTATAGAATATGTCCTTTTCCATAGCATGTAAGTAAGCCATTGTTTTGAGAATATCAGGCCAACGAGGGGGGGATGTTTTTTTCCAGTACCTGGCAATATTGGTTTTAACCCATGACAGGAGATAAACGCAGAGAATCTGCTGATGTTTAGGAAGGGCCTGCAGGTTTAGGTGTAGGAGTGCAGTGGCAGGGTTTTTTGGTAGCTGAATCCCAAGAGCAGACAGAGTACGGAAACAGGTGTTCCACAGGGGAGTCAACTTAGGACATTCCCACCATATGTGAAGCATATTTCCGTGGGAGCCACATTCCCTCCAGCATTGCGGAGAAGATGTCGGGAACATCTTAGATAGCCACGCGGGGACCAGATACCATTGGGAAATAACTTTATAATAGGTTTCGTACATTGTCACACAATGCAATGATTTTTTGGTTAAGGTGAGGGACCCCTGCCAGGCATCAGCCGAGATTCGAGAGTGAAGAATAGTGTCCCACTTACGTAGGTGCGGGGCCAAGTCTGGGGGCACAGTACCGTCCAGCAGGCTATAATGTCTCGAAAGAGGTTTGTGGAGTCTACGTCCTCCTTTCCATACAGACTCCCATGGGGTGAGCTGACGTGGAGCAGAGGGAAAAAAACCCCAGCTAGAGAGGAAACTCTTGATCCTGGTGAACTCGAATAGGAGGTAGGGTGGGATGTCTTCGCCTGGTCTGTCCTTAGACAACGAGAGATATCCATCGTCATTAGTCTCTGACCAAAAGTCTGAAACTTGTTTTACACCCAACCTAGCCCACGTATTGGGGTGTGTTTCTGCTAGACCTGTAAAGAGGCCTGGGATGGAGGTGATCGGGGAGGGGTGTGGCGCAATTAGTTTACGGTGCCGGATCTTATCCCAGATTGCCAGGCATTCCAAAACTACAGAGTTATGTATCTTTAGGGTTCTGCGGCTATGGACCGGAGTCCAGATTAGATCTTTTAGGTATATATCAAACGGTAATGAGGCTTGTTCAATGTCTCTCCACCTGTCTTGTGAGTGGAGCACTCCCCACTGGGAGATGTGCGTAAGCATAGCTCCCTCATAGTACTTTACTATGGATGGGGAAGCCAGACCCCCAAGCTGGACAGGGAACTGAAGGATTTTGTGAGCTATTCTAGGAGTTTTGTTTTGCCAAATAAATTTTGTACACTCACTTTGAAACTGTAGCAAAAGGTGAGTGGGTATTCTGATTGGAAGGCATCTAAATATATAGGTGAGCCGAGGGAGGAACGACATCTTAAGGGACGCTATACGGCCCATCCAAGAGATGTTCTTATGATCCCAAACATGTTTTAACGCTCTTAGGTCCGCCAAGAGGGGTAAATAGTTGTCCTTAACCATCTGTTTCAAATCATTAGAAATTAGAACTCCAAGGTGAGTAATCCCTTTGCTAGACCACTTGAAGTCAAATTGTCTTTGGAGGGCTGTGACATATTTTTGGGGAAAACCCCACAAGTAAATTTCCGTTTTGGGGGTGTTTAGCTTGTAGAAGGAAAGGGAGCCAAAGTCCTCAAGGATCTTCAAAAGTCTAGGGATTGTGCGAAGCGGATCTGCAGAAAACACCGTCACATCATCTGCAAACAATGCGATGTTGTGTTTGGAGCCAGAAAGTGTAATTCCTACAATGTCCCTGTCAGTACGTATTGTTTCCGCTAGAGGCTCGATTGCCAGCGCAAACAGGAGCGGAGAAAGTGGGCAACCCTGCCTCGTGCCATTAAAAATGGGAAATGAAGACGAATGGAACCCTACCCCCCTGACCGTTGCCGTGGGGTTGGAGTATAAAGCTTGGATCGCGAGGCGTATGTCAGATGGAAATTTGAAGGCGACAAGAGTCTCCCACAGGTAACTCCATCTGACCCTGTCAAAAGCCTTCTCGGCATCCAGAGAGATAACCGAGAAAGGCTTGTTCATTCTCGTCGATTCGCAAGCAATATTGATAAGGCGCCTAGTGTTATCCAGGCCCTCACGATTATGTACAAATCCTACTTGATCTGGGTTGACTAGGGTAGGCAGAAGTTTGCATATTCGATTAGCGAGAAGTTTGGAATAGATTTTTATATCAACGTTTATAAGCGAGATGGGCCTATAGTTGGGGCAGTAGGAGGGGTCCTTGTTTGGTTTGGGAATCATGATAATTTCAGCCTCCAAGAATTCTCGATTGAAACTTCCCTCTTGCCTGGCAGTATTAAAAAACCTAAGGAGCAGCGGTATTAGTTCTCGACTATAAGTTTTGTAGAACTGTGCGGGGAACCCATCTGGGCCGGGGGCCTTAAGAGATTTAAAGGCGCTGGATGACCTGCTTAATTTCCAGCTGTGTAAATGGGTTGGACAGAGACTCTTGTTGTTCCGAAGTTAAGGACGGTAAATTTAGGGACTCTAGAAATGTTTTAATCTGTTGTGTGGAGGCAGGGGCTTTAACTTCAGTGCCCTCAAGGTTGTAGAGTTTAGAATAGTAGTCTGAGAAGCAGTCCCCTATCTGTGAGGGAAGTTTATGGGTCTTGTTGTTGTGAAAAATTTGGTGTATGCGAGAAGAGCTATTCCGCTGACGCAATTTGTGTTCTAACAGAGTGTCGGCCCTATTGCCTTTATAATAAAATAACTGCTTAAGTTTTGTGAGGTTCTCTTGGGTGCGCCGCAACTCTAGGTGATTAATATGCGCACGTACGGCTGAGATCTGAGAGGTCAGTACTTCAGAGACGTTAGCTCTGTTGGAGGATTCAAGCAGCCGAAGTTTGCAGTGGGCTTGGGCTAAGGAAAGTCCAGCCAGTTTCCTAAGGCGAGCTTGCTTGCGGATAATATAGCCTCTGGATACCGCTTTGATAGCTCCCCAGAGTGTATCATCAGTTGTCTGACCATTGTCGTTAAGTTGAATAAGTTCTATAAGATCTCTTCGTAGCTCTTCCCTGAAGGGGATGTCTGCTAGAATGTTGCGCGGAAGGGACCACCTGCTTTTATGAAGACAAGGGTCACTGGTGTGTAGGTCCACCAGTACTGGGTCGTGATCTGACCATGAGCAGAGGGGGATACTCGATTGGAGTACTGAGTCCAGGGTCGTTGCCGAGCAGAAAATATGGTCTAACCTAGAATAGGTTTTGTGTGCCTGGGAGAAGTGGGTGAAATGTCAGATGTCATAATATCCAAATTCAGACATGATTGATTTAAAGCGTGTGGAGAGGAGAGTTAGTTGGGAGGTGGTCTTGGTTGGGGATAACGTCTTGCGGTCTAGTTTAGTGTCCCAGATCATGTTGTAGTCCCCCGCTATAATGACTCTGCCCTGTTTGTGTAGGTCGATTAATCTCAGAATTTTTCTGAGGCAAGCAGGTTGTTGGGTATTGGGAAGGTATACTGAAACTAGGGTGTGTGTGGCGTGATCAAGCTTGCAGACTACTATAGTGTATCTAGCCTGGGGGTCCCTTATTACCTCAATTTCCTCGTAAGCTACCCTCCTGTGAATCAGGACCACAGTCCCTCGAGCTTTTTTTGTAAATGAAGAGCATTCTATGGTCGTATATGAGCGAGAGTGGAATCTATGAGGAGCGTCTAACATCCAGTGCGTTTCTTGCAGAAACACAACATCGGGGTTGTGGTGGTTAAGCATACGAGTGAGTAGGCTCCTTTTGAAGGGAGAGTTTAAGCCCCTGGAATTATGTGTGCATATTCGTAATCGGGACATGGTCCACTACTAGCCCAGGGGAGTGGGTGGGCAGTAGGGAGATCTGGGAGACTTAGGTTAAGGTCTTGGAATGAGGTATGTAGGGGATGGGAGGGGAGGGGGTTAGTCAGAGTGTAAGGCGGAAATGTACTGACAGCACAGGTGGAAATAGTCCACCTAGGTGGAACCCTGGTGTGGGTTAACCTATAGGGGGGGGAGCTAAGGGCAAATGTATGAGAGGAGCTGGAAGGTCCAGCCCCACTCCACTAGCTGAGTGACTAAACAATGAGATAGTAAACTAAGGTGCAAGAAAATGTAAACCTGTGGGCCCCATAGAGGGCGTGACCAAAACATAATGAACTAAGATGAACACAGGAACCTGATAGGAAGCAGTGGATACAATAAGCAATCTGCACATACATGCCAACATAAAACAATAGAATGTGGTTACATATGATCAAAGGCTGCATATTTTAGTCAATGCGGACCCTACTCAAGGACACTTTAAAATATCAACAAAGAGTGAGGAGATTGGGGTTAAGGACATTTTATCGTATTGTGCCTGTAAAATAAAAAACAGGGTGAACTCAGAGGTCTGACATGAAACGACAGAATGTAATGAACATTGTAAACACATAGTTTCAATCAATGCAGACCCAGCTCAGTGACGCGTCAGCGTATCAGCAAAAAATAGAGAGAGCAGAGGTAGGAACATTCTATCGTGTCATGCCTGTATTATATAAGACTAGTTGAACACAAGGGCCTAACATGAAACATCCGAAAGCAATGAACAGTGAAAACACATAAGTCTAGTATGAAACAGTAGAAAGTGGGCATATATGATTAAGAAGTCACATTTTTGAGACAATACAGCTCCTACTCCGTTACATGTTAACATAACAACACAAGGTAATGAGAGTAGGGGTAGGCAAATTGTATCTTATCAGACCTGCAAAATATAACATAAGTAAGCTCATATTCAGGAGGATGGAGACTCTAATTGGATTTCGTCAGTAGGCTGCTGTGTTCTCATCCTCTTAGGCCTTTGTTCCTTAACAGACCATTCGGGGGCTGTGACTCTCAGCTTAGATTGAACAGCCGGGGGTCCCCGTGAGTCTACTGCCATGAGTCCCCATTGGCCAAGGAGAGAAGTCCCCTGAGAAAGAGAGGTCACAGTGAATGATTTGTTGTCTTTTGTGATTATTAGTTTAGTAGGGTAACCCCATCTATACTTAATACTCTCCCTGCGAAGAATCTGTGTAACTGGCTGGAAGTATCTCCGGTGCTGCAGAGTGTGTGCGGATAGATCGGGCAGCAGTTGTATGTCTTTAAATCTTTCTGATGTCTGCGGCTTCCGAAAGGCCGCCTGCATGAGTCTGTCTTTAAAGATAAAACTGTGGAAGCAGACTATGACATCTCTCGGTTTCTCCTGAGAGACTGTTCTAGGTCGTAAGGCTCTGTGGGCCCTTTCCATGGTGTCTGTCAGCCCCTCTGTTGGTCCCAACAGTTCTTTAAAGAGATCTTTCAGGAAGTTTTGAATCTCTGCCGGTTGGATGTCCTCTGGTATTCCTCTAAACCTTACGTTGTTTCTGCGCGCCCTATCCTCCACATCAGCAAGTTTGAACTCCAGCTGGCTGATTTGATCCGCAAGAGATTCCGAGTAGGACAATAAATTTGTATGGTCAGTGGCAAGATCATCCTGTTTTCTTTCCAGGGAGTCCACCCTGTCACCTATCTCAGAGATGTCTTTACGGAGTTCAGCATGATTGCGCTGGATTTCCTTGGTTATGGAGATAGTTTGGTTTGCAAGCATTTTCTTAAGAGTTGCTTCCGTTATTAGATGTTGTGAGGTCACTTGGGGCATATGGTCAGGTTGGGATCCATCCCCCAGAGACTCAGACTCACTCAGACCTTGGAATCCTCAATCTGGTCTTTGGGAGGTTGTGTGAAATGATCCAGGACCGTTTTTTTCACAGAACCTGGTGTCTTCGAGTGTCTCCTGGCGTTGTGTGGCATTTTCGTATGAGAAGAGAGAACCTCCAACTAAACCAATGAGCCTGAATTAGGAATAGATAAGGGGGCTATTGGACCCGAAAGGCTAATAAAATAAAAAGAGGATAATACACATGCACATTAGTATTATGTAATGGAGTAGGGCCAGCCGACCACCTGTAACCTCTACCTCCCCATAGCGGCATTTATGGGCAGCATGCTACCCTACAAGGCTTTGTATGTATCAAAAGATGCCAACTCAGGTGGAGAAAGAAGCCAGGTGGGCGCCTTATTTAGATTATCCCTTTACTTGTAGTGAGGCACCTCTAAGATTCTTAAGGGGGGTGTGCCCCTCGGACTCAGGGAAGGATACGACCCGGAGGAAGGGAAAAAGGAGAGTGGTAGTGACCAGCCCACGTAAGCAGGCCGGAAAGGATGAGTCCGAGAGGGGGGGGTTCAATGATAGAAAATGATATTAACACACAAATGGGCAGCTAAGCCCAGAGTACCTGGAACAGTGACTTCTGCCGGTCAGCGCACAGGGTGAGAGGCTAAATTTGCACTCTCTATTAGTTAACGGTTTACATAAGTGCGACAAACAGGCAGGAGCAACTGGGGTCTAAAAAGTTAAATACCAATCGACCTGTGAAAGGAAAAATGCAAGTTATGCAAGGTCACAACACAAAAATAAAATAAAACACTCCACTCTGAGCTGGGCCGCAGAGAAACAGAAGCTGACGCAGCAGCACAATAAATCACAATTCTATGACAGTGGCCTCAGTCCAAGGGATCAGCAGTGATTATGAACAAAGTCTGCCTCCCAGTAGGTACTGTGCTTAAAGGGACTTGGGAGTGACCTGGGATGTAGCTTTGCAAATGTAACCTTGAGTCCTAGTGCTGATCCAGTGAGAGGATTTGGTTTCTATTGTTAAAGAGATTTAAGTGAAGATAATACAGTGACTTTAAGCTGTTATTTACTGCAATAATAGATTTGTGTAGACCAATAAATGAATGTAGTTATGGGTGGCTACCTGTGTTTGGCAAGGGTAGCAGTTCTTCCGTACTACACATAAGCAGGACAGCAAGCTGTCAGTGGTAGCAGCTCAAACGGACAGAACACAGAACTTCAATGCTGCCCCTGTATGGAGAGCCATATGTTGATAGCGCCTCTGAACAGAGATCTCTCGCTGTAAAGGAGGTGGGTACACAGCAGTGCGGTTCTAAAGATTAGCCAGTGGCACATATAGATCCGTATGAGATGAATGCCAAAGGTGTACCAGTTCTCTCGGGTGAGGGGTGTAACTTGTGAGCCCACCTCCAAAAGCAGTAAAAGCCCTGTGAAATATACAGATATAATGTGTATAGGGAGTCTGCAGGGACCCTTGGAGTGAGTTAAGAGACAGTGGAATGGTACAGGCCCCAACCAGGCTGGTAGTTGTTGTCCCCCCGGATTGGCACTAAGAGGATAGGACTGAACTCATATCACAAGCCCACCACTACTTAATTGTAAGTCACTTGGCATAGGAGGCTTAGCGGATATGATGCTGTTCCTTTCCACTTGTATTTGTTACTTAGGAGGCCAGGGGAACCTCAGGGCAGAGCTGATGTGAGATAGGGGGTAAGTGGGCCTGGCAGTTTGCAGAAAGTGGCCTCCTCAGACTTCACCCCTCCAAGTCCCACAGTACCACCCCTGGCAGCTAAGATTACAATGTTAGGGCTACAGCCAGCTCCTAGATTCAGTACCCCCTCTGAGTTAGGTAGTGTGGAGTTGCAGATAGTGGAGCCCCCTTAAAAGCAGCAGTGCTGCGTGGCAAAATCGTGACTCACCCAGTCAATATGGCAGTCCCGGTTGTTAACTGATCCAGCAGGGCCCGCTATGTAGGCAGAAGCTTCCCCGGTTGTACCTCCAGGAAGGAGGAGAGGAAATCTGTAGGGCGGCTTTGCTCAGGCACCTCTGCTGACCGGAGCTTGTTGCTTGATGTGAGGAAGCAGGGCCTAGGCGGCAAGATGGCGGCTGTTCCCGCCGCTTTCTCCCTCTGTATGGCCAACTAGAAGAGATGGAGTCTGGGTCTGTTCTTTATCGGCGGCGGCCACAAAGCTCCCACTGCAGGTGTCGCAGCCCAGTTGGCCTAATCTAACTCCTTGTGTCGGGCCAAGCGTGGTAGTCGGCTGTTTCTCTGGAGCGCACCGGCCCCGGAGTTCCCCTCCACGCACCTCTAAATATTCTGCCGCCACAGTTCCCCTGCAAAAGGTCCCAGGTCAGTGTCGGTTGTACCGGAGCGGAGCCCCGACCCTCCGGTACAGTTTGCTAATATAGATGGGTGGATGGGCTGAGGAATGGTCGTTGGTTCGGCGCCAGACCCTTCGTGGTGGCGCAAAAAGGCTCCGTGGAGTCTCCAAAACAAGGTGCCGGTCCTGGGTATTAGGCAACTCTCACAGAGCGAGTGTAAAAATGGCTTTTGTAGATAAAAATAAGCCTTTTATTTTCACTTATATTAATAAATTTGGAGGAGCTCTGTCTTAAGCCGTCCACTCTGCACGGCGGTTAGCTCCGCCCCCTCAGTTAATAACTATTTAATAGTTACCTAGTTAAAATAATAACAAAATTACCTGTAAAATAAATCCTAACCTAAGTTACAATTAAACCTAACACTACACTATCATTAAATTAATTAAAATATCTACAATTACCTACAATTAAACCTAACACTACACTATCAATACATTAATTAAATACAATATCTACAAATAACTACAATGAAATAAACTAACTAAAGTACAAAAAATAAAAAAGAAATAAGTTACAAAAAATAAAAAAATATTTACAAACATAAGGAAAATCTTACAACAATTTTAAACTAATTACACCTACTCTAAGCCCCCTAATAAAATAACAAAGCCCCCCAAAATAAAAAATGCCCTACCCTATTCTAAATTACTAAAGTTCAAAGCTCTTTTACCTTACCAGCCCTGAACAGGGCCCTTTGCGGGGCATGCCCCAAGAAGTTCAGCTCTTTTGCCTGTAAAAAAAACCATACAATACCCCCCCCAACATTACAACCCACCACCCACATACCCCTAATCTAACCCAAACCCCCCTTAAATAAACCTAACACTAAGCCCCTGAAGATCATCCTACCTTGTCTTCACCATACCAGGTTCACCATACCATATCAGCTAATCAGATTGAGCTCGCATTCTATTGGCTGTTCCGATCAGCCAATAGAATGCAAGCTCAATCTGATTGGCTGATTGGATCAGCCAATCGGATTGATCTTGATTCTGATTGGCTGATTCCATCAGCCAATCAGAATATTCCTACCTTAATTCCGATTGGCTGATAGAATCCTATCAGCCAATCGGAATTCGAGGGACGCCATCTTGGATGACGTCCCTTAAAGGAACCGTCATTCTTCAGTTGGACGTCGCCGGATGAAGATGGGTCCGCGGTGGAGGTCTTCAGGATGGAGCCGGTCCTCATCGGATGAAGATAAAAGATGCCGCTTGGAAGATGATGGTTGCCGGTCCGGATCTACTCTTCTTCCCGGATAGGATGAAGACTTTGGAGCCTCTTCTGGACCTCTTCAGCCGCCGGAAGATGGATCGCCAGCCCCCGCTTGGGTTGGATGAAGATTTTGGAGCCAGGACGGATCGGTGAACCTGGTATGATGAAGACAAGGTAGGATGATCTTCAGGGGCTTAGTGTTAGGTTTATTTAAGGGGGGTTTGGGTTAGATTAGGGGTATGTGGGTGGTGGGTTGTAATGTTGAGGGGGGGGTATTGTATGTTTTTTTTGTACAGGCAAAAGAGCTGAACTTCTTGGGGCATGCCCCGCAAAGTGCCCTGTTCAGGGCTGGTAAGGTAAAAGAGCTTTGAACTTTAGTTATTTAGAATAGGGTAGGGCATATTTTTATTTTGGGGGGCTTTGTTATTTTATTAGGGGGCTTAGAGTAGGTGTAATTAGTTTAAAATTGTTGTAATATTTTTCTTATGTTTGTAAATATTTTTTTATTTTTTGTAACTTAGTTCTTTTTTATTTTTTGTACTTTAGTTAGTTTATTTCATTGTAGTTATTTGTAGGTATTGTATTTAATTTATTTATTGATAGTGTAGTGTTAGGTTTAATTGTAGGTAATTGTAGGTATTTTATTTAATTAATTTATTGATAGTGTAGTGTTAGGTTTAATTGTAACTTAGGTTAGGATTTATTTTACAGGTAAATTTGTAATTATTTTAACTATTTTAGCTATTAAATAGTTCTTAACTATTTAATAGCTATTGTACCTGGTTAAAATAATTACAAAGTTGCCTGTAAAATAAATATTAATCCTAAAATAGCTATAATATAATTATAATTTATAGTGTAGCTATATTAGGATTTATTTTACAGGTAAGTATTTAGCTTTAAATAGGAATAATTTATTTAATAAGAGATAATTAATTTCGTTAGATGTAAATTATATTTAACTTAGGGGGGTGTTAGTGTTAGGGTTAGACTTAGCTTTAGGGCTTAATACATTTATTAGAATAGCGGCGAGATTCGGTCGGCAGATTAGGGGTTAATAATTGAAGTTAGGTGTCGGCGATGTTAGGGAGGGCAGGTTAGGGGTTAATAAATATAATATAGGGGTCGGCTGTGTTAGGGGCAGCAGATTAGGGGTACATAGCTATAATGTAGCTGGCGGCTCTTTGCGATCGGCAGATTAGGGGTTAATTATTGTAGGTAGGTGGCAGCGACGTTGTGGGGGGCAGGTTAGGGGTTAATAAATATAATATAGGGGTCGGCGATGTTAGGGCAGCAGATTAGGGGTACATAGGGATAATGTAGCTGGCGGTCGGCAGATTAGGGGTTAATAAGTGTAGGTAGCTGGCGGCGATGTTGTGGGGGGCAGATTAGGGGTTAATAAATATAATATAGGGGTCGGCGGTGTTAGGGGCAGCAGATTAGGGGTACATAAGGATAACGTAGGTGGCGGTCGGCAGATTAGGGGTTAAAAGAATTTAATCGAGTTGCGGCGATGTGGGGGGACCTCGGTTTAGGGGTACATAGGTAGTTTATGTGTGTTAGTGTACTTTAGAGTACAGTAGTTAAGAGCTTTATGAACCGGCGTTAGCCCAGAAAGCTCTTAACTACTGACTTTTTTCTGCGGCTGGAGTTTTGTCGTTAGATTTCTAACGCTCACTTCAGACACGACTCTAAATACCGGAGTTAGAAAAATCCCATTGAAAAGATAGGATACGCAATTTACGTAAGGGGATCTGCGGTATGGAAAAGTCGCGGCTGAAAAGTGAGCGTTAGACCCTTTTTTGAGTGACTCCAAATACCGGATGTAGCCTAAAACCAGCGTTAGGAGCCTCTAACGCTGGTTTTCACGGCTACCGCCAAACTCTAAATCTAGGCCATAGTAAGCAATGTCCGTTTTTGCATATATCAGTATAAAAGTCAGTTTTTGCAGATATAGTAAACAATCGACTAGATTACGAGTTTTTGTCGGTAAGGCTTGCGGGGCTAGAGAACCGTTTCAGCTCACCGCTCACCTACAAGCAACGCTGGTACTACGGGTTTTTACAAACCCGGCATTAGCCGCAGAAAAGTGAACGAAGAGCAAAATTTAGCTCCACATCTCACCTCAATACCAGCGCTGCTTACGGTAGCGGTGAGCAGGTAAAACGTGCTTGTGCACGATTTCCCCATAGGAATCAATGGGGCAGATTCGGCTGAAAAAAAACCTAACACCTGCAAAAAAGCAGCGTTCAGCTCCTAACGCAGCCCCATTGATTCCTATGGGGGAATAAAATTTATGTTTACACCTAACACCCTAACATGAACCCCGAGTCTAAACACCCCTAATCTTACACTTATTAACCCCTAATCTACTATCCCCAACATCGCCGACACCTGCTTAATATTATTAACCCCTAGTCTGCCGCTCTAGACACCGCCGCCACCTACATTATACTTATGAACCCCTAATCTGCTGCCCCCAACATCGCCGAACCCTACATTTTATTTATTAACCCCTACTCTTCCATCCCCAATGTCGCCGCCACCTAACTACACTTATTAACCCCTAATCTGCCACCGCCGCCGCAAACGTTTCCGCCACTATAATAAATATATTAACCCCTAAACCTAAGTCTAACCCTAACACTCCCTAAATTAAATATAATTTAAAATAATCTAACTAAAATAACTTTAAATAACTAAATTATTCCTATTTAGAACTAAATACTTACCTATAAAATAAACCCTAAGCTAGCTACAATATAACTAATAGTTACATTGTATCTAGCTTAGGGTTTATTTTTATTTTACAGGCAACTTTGTATTTATTTTAACTAGGTAGACTAGTTATTAAATAGTTATTAACTATTTAATAACTACCTAGCTAAAATAAATACAAATTTACCTGTAAAATAAAAATAAACCTAAGTTACAATTACACCTAACACTACACTATAATTAAATTAATTCCCTAAACTAACTACAATTAAATACAATTAAATACAATTATCTAAATTACGAAGAAAAAAAAAACACTAAATTACAGAAAATAATAAAAATAATTACAATTTTTTTAAACTAATTACACCTAATCTAATCACGCTAATAAAATAAAAAAGCCCCCCAAAATAATAAAAATCCCTACCCTATACTAAATTACAAATAGCCCTTAAAAGGGCATTGTCCCAAAGTAATCAGCTCTTTTACCTGTAAAAAAAATACAATACCCCCCAACACTTAAAACCCACCACCCACACATCGAACCCTACTCTAAAACCCACCCAATCCCCCCTTAAAAAAACCTAACACTAACCCCTTGAAGATCACCCTACCTTGAGACGTCTTCACCCAACCAGGCAGAAGTGGTCCTCCAGACGGTCCAAAGTCTTCATCCTATCCGGGCAGAAGTCTTCATCCAGACGGCATCTTCTATCTTCATCCATTCAGAGCGGAGCGGGTCCATCTTCAAGACATCCGACGCGGAGCATCCTCTTCTTTCCGACGACTAACACTAAATGACGGTACCTTTAAGTGACGTCATCCAGGATGGCGTCCCTTCAATTCCAATTGGCTCATAGAATTTTATCAGCCAATCGGAATTAAGGTAGAAAAAATCCTATTGGCTGATCCAATCAGCCAATAGAATGCAAGCTCAATCATGTTGGCTGATTGGATCATCCAATAGGATTGAACTTCAATCCTATTGGCTGATTGCATCAGCCAATAGGATTTTTTCTACCTTAATTCTGATTGGCTGATAGAATTCTATGAGCCAATCGGAATTGAAGGGACACCATCTTGGATGATGTCACTTAAAGGTACCATCATTTAGTGTTAGTTGTCGGAAAGAAGAGGATGCTCCGCGTCGGATGTCTTGAAGATGGACCCGCTCCGCTCTGAATGGATGAAAATAGAAGATGCCGTCTGGATGAAGACTTCTGCCCGTCAGGAGGACCTCTTCTGTCTGGATAGGATGAAGACTTTGGACTGTCTGGAGGACCACTTCTGCCCGGTTGGGTGAAGATGTCTCAAGGTAGGGTTATCTTCAAGGGGTTAGTGTTAGTTTTTTTAAGGGGGGATTGGGTGGGTTTTAGAGTAGTGTTAGGTATGTGGGTGGTGGGTTTTAATGTTGGGGGGGGTATTGTATTTTTTTACAGGTAAAAGAGCTGATAACTTTGGGGCAATGCCCCGCAAAAAGCAATTTTAAGGGCTATTTGTAATTTAGTGTAGGGTAGGGCTTTTTTATTTTATTAGGGGGATTAGATTAGGGGTAATTATCTTAATAAAATTGTAATTATTCTATTATTTTCTGTAATTTAGTGTTTTTTTTTTCTCGTAATTTAGATAATTGTATTTAATTGTAGTTTAGTTTAGGGAATTAATTTAATTATAGTGTAGTGTTAGGTGTAATTGTAACTTAGGTTTATTTTTATTTTATAGGTAAATTTGTACTTATTTTAACTAGGTAGCTATTAAATAGTTAATAACTATTTAATAACTATTGTACCTAGTTAAAATAAATACAAAGTTGCCTGTAAAATAAAAATAAACCCTAAGCTAGATACAATGTAACTATTAGTTATATTGTAGCTAGCTTAGGGTTTATTTTATAGGTAAGTATTTAGTTTTAAATAGGAATAATTTATTTAATTGTAGTAATTTTATTTATATTTATTTAAATTATATTTGTTAGGGGGGTGTTAGGGTTAGACTTAGGTTTAGGGGTTAATACATTTAATATCCGTGGAATACCTTGAATGGGTTGGATCGGACATACCCCACTGGGCATGTAAATACAGAAATGTGTCTTTTGAAAGTTCATGTTAAGTCTATTCTAAGCTTGCTATGCTATACAACAGCTTCATGTACATCCTGTAGTTGACAGGCAGGACGGCCTGTGATACAATGGCTTTTGGAAGCCAACCAACCAGACAAGAGGTGTGTTAGGACACCAGCACTCCCACCTCTTACGTCATACCATACTACCTACTGGTCTGAAACTAGGAGCCGAATGGCGGAATGCTTAAAAATTGGCTTGTGAAACAGAGAGGTATACCTCGGGACTATTCGCATGCTAGCCTGATCACTTAGGGACTGCGTGAGTAATATAGAAGCTAAGTGCAGCCTGTTGGTTGCGGTCCAGTTTTGAAGGACGGTACTGAACAACATTAATAACATTTGTTGTATAGGGCCTGTTTTCCTGTTATGTTCATTATTATTTTTAATTTTTGTTGTGTATGATTTGTGCTTATCTCTTCAGGGTTATGGAGCAAATTCTAGTCGATAACATATTTTCTATAGGAATTTAATAAATACGAGAATTTATCTCTAAAGATATCTGTGTGCAGTGATTCCTTTCTTTAAAGTGACAGTATCACATGTCACTTTTTGATCTTGTCTATAGTCTGAGTATATTATTATACTACCACTTTACAAGATTACTGGCTCAATACCTTGCTTTGGCTGAATTTGCTTATAATAATCAAGTTTTAGATCTACATCCATGTCTCCTTTCCTGTGTACCTATGGGTATTGTAAAGGAAGCCTCCGTTACTTTTGTATTTGGAGAGGACTGCAGGCCAGACTCTTCCCCACCAACCCTGGAACTTAAGGGGATTCTGTGTTTTGGGAGGCGGGTTCCCAGGGGACATTTTGAAGTACTTTTACCCTGGATTCAAGTTTACCCCATTTCTCCGAATCCCAGAGACTGAGAACAAGGCAACATCTATGACAGCCTCGCGCCCCAGACCTCACCCACCACCTCCGATACACCCCCACCAACACCGCACCCATAAACACTTCCGCCTACCCCCCACTGACCATCTGGAGCCCCCTCACCACAGAGGAAACCCTAAGGATCATGAGATTTGATCCACTCCGCATCACATTTTCAACAAAGCGGGTGACACCATCGCCCCCGAACACCGCACCATCAACTGCTCCATCGAGACCAGCACCTTCCAGGAAGACTGGAAGCACGCAGAGGTGAACCCCCTGCTGAAGAACCCACGGGAGACCCCAAGGACCATAAGAACTTCCGTCCCTTCTCACTACTCCTTTTTACGGCCAAAGTCATCAAGAAGGCAATCAACGCTCAACTCATAGACCACATTGAAGCCAACCACACCTTGGACCCCTCCCAGTCCGGTTTCAGGAGCAACCACAGCACCGAGACCACCCTCCTCGCTGCAACAGATGACATCCGCACCCTACTCGACTGAGGAGAGACCGCCGCCCTCATCCCCCTGGACCTCTCAGCAGCATTCAACACTGTCTCCCAACGCACCCTCTGCACCCGCCTACATGATGCCGGCATCCATGAAAAAGCCCTGGAATGGATCACCTCCTTCTTCACCAGCAGAACCCAGAAAGTGAGACTCCCACCCTTCACCTCCAAGCCCACAGAGATCAGCTGCAGTGTACCCCAAGGCTCTTCGCTGAGCCCTACCCTCTTCAACATCTATACATGGCCCCCCTTGCTGCCATTGTTCCACACAACCTCAACATTGTCACCTACGCCGATAACATCCAGCTGATCCTCTCACTCACCAGAGACCCCACCACTGCCAAGAAAATCATCCATGAAGGGATGACAGCAGTCGGTGCCTGGATGAGAGACAGCTGCCTCAAACTGAACACAGACGAGACCGAAGTCCTCTCCCTCGGACCCACCACATCTGCCTGGGATAACTCCTGGTGGCCCACAGCTCTTGGACACCCACCTACAACCACCGACCATGCACAAAACCTAGGTGTCATCCTGGACTCATCACTCTCCATGGACCAACAAGTCAACACCGTATCCTCTTCATGCTTCCACATACTCCACCTACTGCGAAGGATCTTCAAGTGGATCCCAACCAAGACCAGGAAGACAGTCACCCACACCCTTATCAGCAGCTGACTAGACTATGGCAACACACTCTACACTGGCTCCACCATCAATCTCCAAAACAGACTCCAGCACATCCAAAACACCTCGGCCAGACTCATCCTTGATCTCCCTCACCAATACCACATCACCAAACACCTGCAAGACCTGCACTGGCTACCCATCAACAAAAGGATCACATTAAAGCTTCTCACCCACGCATTTAAGGCCCTCCACAACATCTGTCCCGAATACGTCAACCACCGCGTCACCTTCTACACCCCCGCCAGACAGCTTCAATCGGCTGACCAAGCCCTTGCAGTCCTCCCCCGCATCAGGAAGACCACAGCGGGAGGCAGATCCTTCTCTCGCCTGGCAGCCAAGACATTGAACACTGTCCTGCTGCACCTCAGACAAGCTACCTCCCTAACTAAGTTCAGAATGGACCTCAAGACCTGGCTCTTCGATTAAACTGCAGCAACCCAAGCACCTTGACACCCTTATGGGTGAGTAGCTGCGCTTTACAAAAACCCAATAGATAGACAGCTCAAACCAGCATTGCCTGCTTCAACCCCCCCCCTAGACTCAGAGACTCAGAGCAGGAGATTGCAAACAGCACAGACATTCTAATGCTGAGACCTCCTGCTATTATATGTCTGCATATCCAGTCAAGGTGTGAAGTGTCTTTTTGTTATTGTGTGAGTCATCCATTGTCCTTTTGTAAGTAAGGATGTAATTAGAGTCTTGTTTAAATAACCATTGTCTGATGTTTTTCCCATTGTGTAATATTTGTTTCTCTTGTTCATGTGGTGAGCAGTGTTTTATATACAATAAATTCCTATTTGACCCTTCAAAAGCATTCAGTTTTGGCTAATGTTCTTGCAGCGGCCATTATTCAGTGGTGAGCTCTTCACTCTAATGCTGATAAGGGGGCGCTACAAAATAAAATTGATATATGTGTATATCAGTATAACAAATCCACAATACTAATATAAAAAAAATTAACACACAGACCATATATACTGTAAAATAAGTCTCTTTGTACTCAAACACGAAGACTGTATGACTGCTCTCTAGAAAGGCTTGTCTAAATCAGATGGTTTCCTGAATAAAGGAAGAAATATGGATGTGCCTCTAAGTGCAGTATCACCAGGTAAGATGCAATCAGTAATACATGTATTATATATATATATACTTACATTTTCTGAAGCACACTATTGTGCAGTTGGAGCAGACCGAGACTTTTGAGCCACTCGACTGACTCTGATCCCCGGTATCTCTAGCAGGTGAGTGGGTTCCATTTCCTCTTTGTCTTGGTATAAAGCTCCATATCTAGCAACCGATTGCAATGCTTGTCAGAAAAAGCCCATGTAGCGGAGGACAAGTGTGTGGATCAGAATGCTTTCCAAAGACCATCAACGATAGCGATAGTATGAGTATAACAATTTTATTAAAACCAGTTAAACAGTGACGTGTTTCTCGGTGTGCAATGCCGTTTCCTCAGACTGCCAAACTAAGGAAACAGAGTTGCATGCTGAGAAACGCGTCTCTGTTTTTTAATAATATTGTTATACTCATACTACCACTATCGTTGATGGTCTTTGGAAAGCATTCTGATCCACACACTTGTCCTCCACTACATGGGCTTTTTCTGACAAGCATTGCAAGCGGTTGCTGGATACGGAGCTTTATACCAAGACAAAGAGGAAACGGAACAGGTATCATTTATCTTTGTCACCTGGCTCACCTTTCAAAAGCTCAATCCCTGATACTGAGCAATGTCTACAGGAGACTCACAATACCTTCTCTGTTATTAAGAAACAATTTTTGGAGGCCCAACAACAATATAAACATTATACTGACAAGAAACAACGTCCTACTTATCAAGTTGGAGACAAAGTATATTTATTCACTGCCCATCTTCAACTTTCTCTACTTTCTAAGAAATTAGGTTCTCGCTTCATTGGACCATTTACCATTGAGAAAATAATATCTCCAGTCTCCAATTTGTCTTCAGTTGCCGCATCCAACTTTTCATGTCTCTCTACTAAAACCTGCAGTACCAGACCCCTTCCATCAAAAAGCTGTTGTTTTGAGTACGGCTATCACTTGAAATGCATCAGCTGTGTTAGCTGACCTCCTCGATTTAAATTCCCACTTGTGTTATGTTTTTGGAACTTTTAATTATGTATATCTAATGAAGGATACTTTTATTATTCACAAGTTGGTGCTCCTGCATTTCGTTTGTTGCTGAGAATAATAGGTATCATAATAGGAACAGCATAACAATTACTTGGGTATATTTTTAACTCTGTTCAAATGTGCCATTCAAGACCCATGGTCTCAGTTAAAGGCTGTCAAAAATGAAATGTTCAAGTTATTGCTGTTTTCCAGTGGCATATGCACATATTCTGTGAAGGCTTGTGCATTGGTATTTCTGCTCAGAGAGCTGCTGGTGGTGTGTACTGTACCTGTGAAGACTTAATTTTTGCAATATAAGCCACTGCTGACTCTGACAAGGCATGGGGCTATATTATATGTGGCGTGCTAACTGTTGAAGCAAGCGAAAACAGGTTTATCGCAGCTCTTTGCAAATGTCGGAAGTAGCACAGTTGAATTTAATGCGCAACGGTAAAGCACCATTTCAGAGCTCTGGTTAGCTGTTGCGCTAGAAAAAATTAACGCCTGGATTTAGAGTTTTTCATTAGAAGGGGTGCGTTAGCTACGCATCTTATTATTTTAACGCGCACTGTTTTTAACGCTGGTATTAAGAGTTTTAAAACAATCTCCTAACGCGTATATTTTATACACGTAATCACGCCTGCGTTAGACAGTCTCCCATAGAGATCAATGAGAAATCAGAAAAGCACACTTTTTTCAACTAACACTCGATCTTGCGAGATATACTCTGTGCTTGGTCATATGACCTATACCACATAATGCACAATAAAAACAAAATGAAAATGTAATAACAACAATCACAAAACATAGCACACACGCATGACACATTCACAAGTGGGGAAAATCAAACATTACACTAAACAAGGAATACATATATACCTTACGATCTGGAAACACGGAACAAAACAACATGAAAAAATAAATGCACACTCATACACAAGCAAAACACTCGCATTCAACATTACGGAATATTAGTACAAACAAACATTTACAACACTTCACAAATAAGACACCATCACAAATCAACATTTACACATAACACTATTGGACAATGTTATGGAAAATGATCACTATGACATCATCGCATTCTACACATTCCACAAATACTAACTCAATATGAGCATGCGCAAATTCACACAACTAATACACATTGCACACATACTAATTACTAACAAAGCACACCTGAACACAATTTACAAGGCAAACCAGTACATCATTAATCATTTACACAGGTTATATAAGCACAGATTAGAGATTTAGTGAGTTATTGTGAGAGTTAGTGCGAGTTAGTGTTATTGGGAGAGTTAGTGTTAGTGTGAGTTAGTGTTATTGTGAGTGAGTTAGTGTTATTGTGCGAGTTAGTTAGTGGTAGCCTGAGTTAGTGGTAGCCTGAGTTAGTGGTAGCCTGAGTTAGTGGTAGCCTGAGTTAGTGGTAGCCTGAGTTAGTGGTAGCCTGAGTTAGTGGTAGCCTGAGTTAGTGGTAGCCTGAGCTAGTGGTAGAGTGAGCTAGTGGTAGAGTGAGCTAGTGGTAGAGTGAGCTAGTGGTAGAGTGAGCTAGTGGTAGAGTGAGCTAGTGGTAGAGTGAGCTAGTGGTAGAGTGAGCTAGTGGTAGAGTGAGCTAGTGGTAGAGTGAGCTAGTGGTAGCGTGAGTTAGTGGTAGCATGAGCTAGTTGTAGCGTGAGTTAGTTATTTGTAGTGTGAGATAGTAAGAGAGCGTTAGTTAGCGAGAGTTGGTTTTGTTGAGTGTGCGATTGCTTTTTCTGTATACGTAACACATTTACATGCAAACACATTCAATACATACATACACTTATCAATAACACTACATACACTCCATACCCCATCCCCTCTCATACTACACTCCATACCCCGTTCCCTGTAATCCCATTCCCTTTCATCCCATACCCCATTCCCTTTCATCCCATACCCCATTCCCTTTCATCTCATACCCAATTCCTTTTAAGCCCATACCCACCCCATTGTTACATTTAGTTTACATATCCTCATTTTAGTCTTCTTATACATTTTTGTTTGTTAAATACTCCTTAGCCTCTTTTATTTATATCCCTTTCACACTTTGAGCACTTTTTTTGTCTTTTTGTTTATTTATTTTGACCCCCTTTCATTTGGGCACATTCACTTTTTGTTGTAGGAGTTAGGGATCAGTGTAGGGAAGACATGGAAGAGGAGGGCAGGCAGGAGATTAGTCAGGGGAGAGGGAGAGGAACAGGACAGGAAGGGGGGCAGGAAGCAGGGGAGGAAGCGGTGGGTGGACCCAGCCACTTAGTTCAAGATGAACAAGTGACTGGGCCCAGTGGCGGACAGAGTAGGGCTTCACAGTCCGGGAAACAAAGGACACCAATCACAGGGGAAGGCCAAGCTGACTAGGGAGGCGAGGTATACTATGGAGGAGAAGGAGGCCCTCGTAGAGGCATATATGCCAAGGGCTAGGAGGCTGCAAGCTCAGAAGGCCACCCCGAGGGAGAAGAGGAATCTCTGGCTGGAGATCAGGGATGCAGTTAATGCAGTAGGGGGCCACAACAGGAATGTCGAATCCATTAAACATTGCTACCGGGACTGCAAAATGGAGCTAAAAAAAAATGTCTTGGGAGTACCAACATGCAACAGCAACCGATGGCGGCCCTCCAATGACTGTGGAGTATACCCGATGGGAGGAAATGTTGCGTCCCAGCATCTCTGAGGTGGCCATAGTCGGTATCGGAGGAGTCGATACTGGGAACCTGCCACTCTCATCTGACGGTAAGCTCATTTAATAATTTCTCAACAAAAAAATTTAAAAATGTATTTAAGAATATGATTAATGCTATTACGCTTTTTTTACACATTATTATGTAAACGCATTCGCAATTACTTTGTGATTACATTAGTATCTAGGCTACAGGTTAGGTGTGCATTTAAACAGATTGAAAACAAAATCAAAAACATTCAGATTGACCAGAAAGATATCACAAACACGGTTTGGAAAATGCGGAAATCGTATTGATTGTTATATTACAAAGTGGATTAATGAGGCTGCATTTGTAATTCTATTGTAAGCAAAAGCATTTACATCTTTTACATCTATTTGGAACTATGCTAATATATACATTCTTTCTTTTTACAATATACAGAGTCTGGGGAGGAGCCAGCACAGCAACCACAGGCTCCTCCTTCACCCAGGTATGAGAGTGGTGGGGATGAATTGCCACCTCGCGGAGACATCGAAGACATCCCTCTATACTCAGAAGAAGAAGCCGCCCCCACTGCCAAAGAGATCCCTGCACCAGCAGCCCCTCTTGCACCAGCAGTCCCTCTTGCAACAGCAGCCCCTCTTGAACCAGCAGCCCGCCGTGCACCATCAGTACCTGAGGAGGAGATAGCCGAGGTGCAGGTATTGCTGGATTTTCAAGAACAGATGCGTGCCTCCCAGAGGGAAAATATTCATACTAGAGTCCAGATGTCAGAAGATATTCGTGCCATTCGAGAAGGCCAAAGAGAAATTATACAAGGCCAAAGAGAAATTATACAAGGCCAAAGAGAAATTATACAAGGCCAAAGAGAAGTTATACAAGGCCAAAGAGAAGTTATACAAGGCCAAAGAGAAGTTATACAAGGCCAAAACCAGCTTGTGCAGATTCTCCAAGATCTATTTCAGTTCCTCCGGGAGGCGCATGCTGGGCCATCTGCTGCTGGGCCATCTGAACCTTGTCCATCTGCTACTGGGCCATCTGAACCTGGTCCATCTGCTACTGGGCCATCTTCTCCTGGTACTCCTCAATCTCCTCTTCAGCCTGGTCATCTCAGTACTCCTCCTTCCCCTATTCCCCAAACATCTCCCATGAGAACTCGTCGGAGGGGGTAGTTGCCCCCCCCCCAGAGCCTCAGCCTCGTGGGAAGAGGGGAAGCAAGAGGAAGTAAGTATTTTTTGGTATATATATTTTTTATTATTTAGTGTGTAATGGATAGGTATGTGATGATGTGGTCTTCTTACACTTGTGGACCACACTCTGCATATAATCTGCTTCTATGGGACCGGGTCCATGAAGGCAGATTGTTTGCAGAGTTATGTACTTAAAGAACCTTTTAGGGTTAGACTTAGAATCCTTGGCAATTAATTGCCAAGGATTCTAAGTCTAACCCTAAAAGGTTCTTTAAGTACATAAATAGCAAAAAATCTAAGAAGGATAATATAGGTACATTAAAATGTGTGGAGGGTAGCATGATAAATAATGACAGGGAGAAGGCTGAGGTACTAAACCAGTTTTTTTCTTCAGTATACACAAGAGAGGAACCATTGAATGATACTTTGGAACAGAATAGAACATGCCAGTCCATACCACTAACTGGGTTTTGTTTAGAGGATATCAGGAAAAAACTAAAAAATATTAAGGTAAATAAAACTCCAGGCCCAGATGGAATACACCCAAGGGTGTTAAGTGAAATTAGCACTGTTATAGACAAACCTTTACTCTTAATTTTTCAAGACTCATTATCCTCAGGCATGGTACCCCAGGATTGGCGTAAAGCTGATGTGGTGCCACTCTTCAAAAAGGGAAGCAGGGATGATCCAGGAAGCTATAGACCAGTTAGTCTGACATCAATAGTGGGGAAGATATTTGAAGGGATTATAAGGGATTATATTGATGAGCATATTTGTGTAAACAAGATTATGAGTTCTAATCAGCATGGCTTTAGGAGAAATAGATCATGTCAAACTAATCTAATTAGATTCTACGAGGAAGTAAGTAAAAATATAGATAAAGGGGAATCAGTTGATGTGATATACTTAGATTTTGCAAAGGCATTTGATACAGTGCCACATGAGAGATTAATGCACAAAATTAAGGGACTGGGAATAGCTGAAAATGTTAGCTCATGGATAAATAACTGGATAAAAGATAGGGAGCAACGAGTAGTAGTAAATGGATCATACTCAGATTGGACAAAGGTAATCAGTGGCGTCCCCCAGGGATCAGTACTGGGCCCTGTTCTTTTTAATACCTTTATAAATTACTTGGAGCAAGGATTAAATAGCGACATCTCTATTTTTGCAGATGATACTAAGTTAAGTAAGGTCATTAGGTCAGAGCAGGACGAACTCTCTTTACAAAGGGATTTGCTAAAATTAGAACTATGGGCAAGTGAATGGAAAATGAGATTTAATACGGAAAAATGTAAGGTTCTACATTTTGGAAGTAAAAATAAGCAGGCTACGTATTTTTTAAATGGGACAAGACTTAGCCAAACAAAGGAGGAAAGTGATTTGGGAGTAGTAATATATAACAAGCTAAAGATGAGTGCACAATGCAGGGCAGCGGTTTCAAAGGCTAATAAGATACTAGCATGTATTAAAAGAGGCATTGATTCAAGGGAGGAAAGCATAATTCTGTCATTATATAAAGCCCTGGTAAGACCTCACCTTGAGTTTGGAGTGCAGTTCTGGGGACCGATTGCTAAAAAAGATATTGCAGAACTAGAAAAAGTTCAGAGAAGGGCCACAAAGCTAATAAGGGGATTGGAGAAATTAACCTATGAGGAGAGGCTAGCCAAACTGGGTCTGTTCTCTTTAGAAAAAAGGCGCTTGAGAGGTGACATGATTACTTTATATAAATATATTCAAGGCCCATATACAGAGATGGCAGAAGCTCTTTTTATTCCAAGAAGATTGTTTCTGACAAGAGGTCATAATTTAAGGTTGGAGGAAAGGAGATTTAATCTCCTGCAACGGAAACGTTTTTTCACTGTAAGAGCAATAAAATTGTGGAACTCATTACCAAAGGAGGTAGTGAATGCCAATACCATAGATTCATTTAAAAATAGTCTGGATAAATTTCTGTATATAAACAAAATTCATGGATATGATTGCTAGTATTAAATGGGTCACATTTTAATGGGGTTATTTAAGCTTAACTGGAGCTTTTTGTAAGTATTTTAGATTTGTATAGGTTGAACTCGATGGACTTCAGTCTTTTTTCAACCTTATCTACTATGTTACTATGTTACTATGTTACCACATCATCACATACCTATCCTTGTTCATTCCATTGATTGGTTTCTGTGATGTGATGTCCAAACTGTTTCCCTAATCTCAAACAAAATGACCATTGCAATTATACATGATGGCATATTATGGTTTGAATGCCAATAACACAGCTTAAAGGGACAGTCAGAACATTATTGTTGTTTACAAAGTTGCCTAATAATTATGCATAATTAAGCATATTAGGTGATGTGCATCTCTGTAATGAGAAGGGGTGTGGTCTAATGACATCAACACCCTATATCAGGTGTGCATAATTATTAGGCAACTTCCTTTCCTTTGGCAAAATGGGTCAAAAGAAGCACTTGACAGGCTCAGAAAAGTCAAAAATAGTGAGATATCTTGCAGAGTGATGCAGCACTCTTAAAATTGCAAAGCTTCTGAAGCGTGATCATCGAACAATCAAGCATTTCATTCAAAATAGTCAACAGGGTCGCAAGAAGCATGTGGAAAAACCAAGGTGCAAAATAACTGCCCATGAACTGAGAAAAGTCAAGCGTGCAGCTGCCAAGATGCCACTTGCCACCAGTTTGGCCATATTTCAGAGCTGCAACATCACTGGAGTGCCCAAAAGCACAAGGTGTGCAATACTCAGAGACATGGCCAAGGTAAGAAAGGCTGAAAGACTACCACCACTGAACAAGACAAACAAGCTGAAACGTCAAGACTGGGCCAAGAAATATCTCAAGACTGATTTTTCTAAGGTTTTATGGACTGATGAAATGAGAGTGAGTCTTGATGGGCCAGATGGATGGGCCCGTGGCTGGATTGGTAAAGGGCAGAGAGCTCCAGTCCGACTCCCGCCAGCAAGGTGGAGGTGGAGTACTGGTTTGGGCTGGTATAATCAAAGATGAGCTTGTGGGGCCTTTTCGGGTTGAGGATGGAGTCAAGCTCAACTCCCAGTCCTACTGCCAGTTTCTGGAAGACACCTTCTTCAAGCAGTGGTACAGGAAGAAGTCTGCATCCTTCAAGAAAAACATGATTTTCATGCAGGACAATGCTCCATCACAGAGAGATGGACCGCTTAGTAGCCTGGATTCCTATTGCTGAAGAGGGGAGAAACTGCTTTCCATAGTATTCTATATGAGTCTCGCAAATGTAGAATAATCCCCCTTAGCTGTAGTACAGCTAGGATACCCTTCTGCCCACAAAAACGAGTCAACGCTGCGATTGAGGGACAACCAAGAACTGAGGACTGGGATGCCCAGCCTGCTTTTTATTTAGGTTACATGCACACAGGGAACTCCCAGGGGGGGAAGCATAAAATCCCCCATCACACATTTAGACAAAGCCCTTGGACAGGCCACCGCAGATAACAAGTACACACAAGAAAACAATTGAGTCCTTCTTATCACCTAGCAGTGAATGCTTATCACAAACTTAATTACAGTACACAATATGCTAGGAAACCTGCCTCAGAAAATAGTTTTCTCAAAACTGAACAGAGTTAACCCTTTATGAAATGATACTTGTTACAGTTTTCTTGGAGCCCTTCTTAGGCGCTGGCTTGGCTGGTTCAGGCATTGCTGCTGGGAAATAAGTTTCTTCACAACAAAATAACTAATGCTTCTGTAACAGTGCTCCCTTTCTGTGGAACACTCTGGCAGACACGGTCTGACCCCTTTTCGGGGCAGACTAAGGCTGTCCAGACCGCTGGTTATGCGGGGCTGAGGTCGGTTTGTCTGGACAACCCGTCGGCGTTGCCATTCTGTTTCCCAGGTCTGTAAGTAATGGTGAAATTGAAGGGTTGCAACGATAAACTCCAACGTAATAGCCTGCCATTATCTCCAGAGACCCGGTTCAGCCACACCAACGGGTTATGGTCGGTGACCAGAGTGAACTCCTGCCCATATAAATAGGGAGTCAATTTCTTTAATGCCCACACCAAAGCCAAACACTCCTTTTCGACCGCTGCATAGCTGACTTCGCGGGGCAGGAGCTTCCGGCTGATGTAGGCAACTGGATGCTCCCCTCCATCTTCGCCTACTTGGCTGAGGACGGCTCCAAGCCCGAACATGGAAGCATCTGTATGGACGATAAAACGTTTGTTAAGGGCTGGAGCCGCCAAGACAGGAGCGTTAATTAGAGCATTTTTGAGAGCCTGGAAAGCCGTTTCACAGTGGGGAGACCACAGGACCTGTCGAGGTAAGTTCTTCTTGGTCAAGTCAGTCAGGGGTTTGGCAAGTGTGCTGTAGTCTGGTACGAACCGTCTATAGTACCCTGCCGTGCCCAGGAAGGCTAGGACCTGAGTCTTAGTGATGGGGGTGGGCCAATTGGCGACAGCTTCTATCTTGGCCGGCTCTGGTCGCTGCTTTCCACACCCCACCCGGTGACCCAGGTACTGTACCTCGGCCATCCCAAAGTGGCATTTTTCTGGCTTCAGAGTCAGGCCAGCAGCCCGGATCTGATCCAGAACCATTCCTATGTGAGCTAAGTGGTCCTCCCATGACTCACTGTGGATCGCTATGTCGTCCAGGTAGGCGCAAGCAAAACTCTGGAAGCCATCCAGGAGCCTATCCACCAAGCGCTGGAATGTAGCTGGGGCATTCTTCATCCCAAACGGCATTACCCTAAACTGATATAAGCCGAATGGGGTGACGAATGCCGACTTGGGGATAGCCTCCGGGGCCAGGGGAATCTGCCAGTAACCTTTGCAGAGGTCAATAGTGGTCAGGTAATTTCCCCTGGCTATACGATCGAGTAGCTCGTCTACCCTGGGCATAGGGTAAGCGTCCGTCACGGTCTTTTCATTGAGCCTCCGATAGTCTACGCAGAACCGGGTGGTCCCATCTTTCTTGGGCACCAAGACAACTGGGGAGGCCCAGGGACTATCGGAGGGCTCAATTACCCTGAGTTGGAGCATCTCATCGATCTCCTTCTTCATTCCTATCCTAACTGCTTCGGGGATTCGGTACGGAGCCTGTCGCAAGGGAGCTTGTCCCGGAGTATCTACCTGGTGGGTGGTTAAAGTAGTGTACCCTGGCTTCGGGGAGAAGGTGAGGTGTTTGGACTGTAGGAGTTGGTTGAGCTGCTCCCTTTCAGTGGGGCTAAGTCGGTCTCCTATCTGAACCTGAGCCACTATACCTGTGGGGAGACTCTTTTCTAATAGGTCTGGAATGGGTAGACTGTCGGGGCCTTCCTGAGGGGAACAACATACGGCCATCACGTTCTCTGGTCGCTCAAAATATTCCTTGAGCATGTTTACATGGAATGTCTTTCTAAGATTGTTGTCGTGGCAGCTAGCTATCACATAAGTGGTGTCTCCCCTTTTCTCTACGATCTGGTAGGGGCCCTGCCAGGACGCCTGCAATTTGTCTGTCTTCACCGGCTTAAGTACTAACACCTTTTGTCCTATGGTAAAGATTCTCTTTCGGGCCCCCCGATCGTACCATACTTTCTGTCTTCTCTGGGCCGACTGGAGATTAGCCCGCACGGATTTGGCTAATTGCTCCATTCGGTCCCTAAGTTCCAGCACGTATGGCACAATGGGGACACCGTCAGTCTCCATCTCTCCCTCCCAGTGCTCCCGGATCAGGTTTAGGGGTCCCCGTACCTTTCTTCCGTAGAGCAACTCGAAGGGAGAGAACCCTGTCGTTTCCTGGGGCACCTCCCGATAAGCAAAAAGGAGGTGCGGCAGGAAGCGTTCCCAGTCTCGGTATTCCTGAGTGAACGTCTTGAGCATTTGCTTGAGGGTCCCATTGAACCTCTCACACAGCCCGTTCATCTGGGGGTGGTATGGGGAGCTCAGGAGGGACTTAATTTTGCAAACCTGCCAGAGTTGTTGGGTCAATTCAGCCGTAAATTGGGTGCCTCGGTCGGATAGGATTTCTTTTGGAAATCCTACCCGGGAGAACACCTGTACTAGTGCATTCGCTACCGTATCCGCTTGTATGTTGGATAGGGCGACAGCCTCTGGGTACCTGGTAGCGTAGTCCACTACGGTAAGAATGTAGCGCTTACCGGAGGGACTAGGGGTAGCCAGTGGTCCCACTAGGTCAATAGCAACCCGGCTGAAGGGTTCCTCTACAATGGGCATATTTACTAGATGGGCTTTAGGGTGATCGCCTCGCCTTCCTACTCGTTGACACACATCGCAGGTGTTACAGTAAGTTCTAACGTCAGCGTGTACCCCTGGCCAAAAGAACGTGTGAGTAATGCGGTGTAGGGTACGGGTTACAGCTAGGTGGCCTGCTAAGGGGATGTCGTGGCCTATCTTGAGGATTTCTTGACGGTATTTGTGGGGCACTACCAGCTGTCGCCTACGCTGTCCCCTTTTCTCTGTCCAGCGGTATAGTTTCCCTTTTTCCCATAAGAATGTTTCATTATCTGCCCCGCCCCCTCCGGTCTCTGCTCGTTCCCTGTACTTTTGTAAGGTCGGGTCAGTCTTAGACTCTGTCTCGAAAGCATCTGGGGTGTCCCAGGGTATGGGGCCTAACATGTCAGGCAAGGTCGGGGTAGGTCTTACCTGTGTCTCCCGCACTGGTGAGAGTTCTCGCTCCGTCCGGGCTTGGGCCCGTGTAGTCACTGGGTCCGCCTCGTTGTTGCATACTGGAGCATAGGCAGAAGTCATGGGGCCCAAATCATTGCCCAGTAGTACTTCGGCAGGTAAATTATCCATTATGCCCACGTTCACAGCCCCCTTTCCCGCTCCCCAATCAAGATGCACTTTAGCTGTTGGAATTTTGTACACATCCCCCCCCCGCCACTCTAACGGCCACAGTCTGTCCAGATCGCTTGTGCTGTGGCACCAAATGACTCTGTACCAGCGTGATAGTAGCCCCTGTGTCTCTCAATCCCTTGGTAGATCGCCCCTCGAGCCATACCTTCTGCCGATGGTGCTGGCGGTTATCTGAGGCAGCATATACAGGGTCCGCCTCGTGAAGCGGCCCCAAATATTCCTCCATAGGGGCCTCTTGGTTAACACAGAGGGTCCGGGCCGGACGATATGCCCCAGAGGGGTAATTGTAATTCCTGGGTGTCTGGTGCGTATTAAGGGGGCAGCTAGCCATGAAATGCCCTGGTTGCTTGCATCGGTGGCAAGTCGGTCTGGGACGCTCAGAGCTGTTATTGGGTGGTCCTGAGTGTCGGGCGGGCCCTGCGGGCACCGGGGCTCGGAATTCAGCACGAGGGGGTGCACGGTAAACCTCTCTGGGTTCGTGAAGACGGGAGTCATAATGTTCATCGGCCAATTTGGCTGCTTCTTCTAAGGTAGAAGGTCGCCTGTCTCGCAGCCATTCCTTCCCTTGCTGTTCCATGCCATTATAAAAATGTTCTAAGAGAAACAATTGTAAAATTTCCTCACCAGTCACCGCTTTACTTCCGCTCATCCAGTGATTTGCCGCTCTCCGCATTCGGTGCGCCCATTCCATATGGGTATCGTTAGGCTTCTTTTTCGTGCCCCGAAACTGTCGGCGATACGCGTCCGGAGTTACTGCGTACCATCGCAACAGTGTCTCCTTAACTAGCTCATACTGTGTCACTTCCTCAGCACCCAGAGTACGAAAGGCTTCCAGGGCTCGCCCGGATAGTTTCCCAGACAATATCGTGGGCCACTCCCTGTTGGGAATCTGGTGCAGGGCACATTGCCTTTCGAAGTCCGCCAAATATTCATCAATCCCTGTCTCGCTCTCTAGGAAGGGTCGAAATGCCGCATAGGGTATCTTGGGCCTCCCAGCATTTTCGACAGGGATGATTACCTGCGGGGCTTCAGCATTGCGGTGTGCGTTCGCTAGGTTGAGTTCGTGGGCTCGAGTCTCTCGTATATCCTTGTCTGCTTCCGCCATCAACTGCTGTACCAATTCCATGGAGGGGTTCGGCCCGTACAGTGAGAGCCTCTCCCGACAATCCTGGTTTTTTCGTCACTAATCGTGGTCGGTGTTTCCGCCATTGTGAAGCTCTGATCCAGTTCGGTAAATTCTGCGATCAGCTCTCTCCTCGGCCAGTTGCTGGCGTACCCCCCTCTGCTTTCAAGTAAATCCTTTAGGGTTGTACGCTTCAATTTTTCGTAAGCGCTCTCCATCCGTTCTGTACCTCTCCTAGGAAATCCAGGAAAAATCCCACCGCTGCCGCCAAATGTTACGGTTACCCTTAGTCTCGCTGAGAGATGGACCGCTTAGTAGCCTGGATTCCTATTGCTGAAGAGGGGAGAAACTGCTTTCCATAGTATTCTATATGAGTCTCGCAAATGTAGAATAATCCCCCTTAGCTGTAGTACAGCTAGGATACCCTTCTGCCCACAAAAACGAGTCAACGCTGCGATTGAGGGACAACCAAGAACTGAGGACTGGGATGCCCAGCCTGCTTTTTATTTAGGTTACATGCACACAGGGAACTCCCAGGGGGGGAAGCATAAAATCCCCCATCACACATTTAGACAAAGCCCTTGGACAGGCCACCGCAGATAACAAGTACACACAAGAAAACAATTGAGTCCTTCTTATCACCTAGCAGTGAATGCTTATCACAAACTTAATTACAGTACACAATATGCTAGGAAACCTGCCTCAGAAAATAGTTTTCTCAAAACTGAACAGAGTTAACCCTTTATGAAATGATACTTGTTACAGTTTTCTTGGAGCCCTTCTTAGGCGCTGGCTTGGCTGGTTCAGGCATTGCTGCTGGGAAATAAGTTTCTTCACAACAAAATAACTAATGCTTCTGTAACAGCCTCCTTGTTCACCTGATCTGAACCCCATTGAGAACCTGTGGTCCATCATCAAATGTGAGATTTACAAGGAGGGAAAACAGTACACCTCTCTGAACAGTGTCTGGGAGGCTGTGGTTGCTGCTGCACGCAATGTTGATGGTGAACAGATCAAAACACTGACAGAATCCATGGATGGCAGGCTTTTGAGTGTCCTTGCAAAGAAAGGTGGCTATATTGGTCACTGATTTGTTTTTGTTTTGTTTTTGAATGTCAGAAATGTATATTTGTGAATGTTGAGATGTTATATTGGTTTCACTGGTAAAAATAAATAATTGAAATGGGTATATATTTGTTTTTTGTTAAGTTGTCTAATAATTATGCACAGTAATAGTCACCTGCACACACAGATATCCCCCTAAAATAGCTATAACTAAAAACAAACTAAAAACTACTTCCAAAACTATTCAGCTTTGATATTAATGAGTTTTTTGGGTTCATTGAGAACATGGTTGTTGTTCAATAATAAAATGAATCCTCAAAAATACAACTTGCCTAATAATTCTGCACTCCCTGTACAGTATACCCTTTATTTTATATATACCATATGGTCCTTCTAATGGATTCTTCTCATATTATACCGGTTATCTGTATTTACTTAGCTAGTATAGAGCCATGTAATCTCTATTATGAGTATGAAGTGTGAAAGGGGGGTTACTTAAACCATAGGACAATCAACCTTAGTGGCCCCTTCTGGTAAACCTTTTTTTGCTAAACCTTTTTTTCCCTTTTTTAGCCTTGAGATAACTCCTCTCCTTTCATTTACATATTGAAACTCAATAATATCAACACACATTATCTTAAACTAGATAAGCCTGTGCATAACTAGTCATATGGTAAATGTTCATATTCCTGAAATTTATTCAAACTATATGTCATATAAGGTGTCACTAGATCTTTGTGTGCCTAGTATTCATTTATTCCCAAAAGTTTATGATCTCATATATAGAGTTAAAACCATTGGGGATCCTGGTGGCCAGAGAGAATATCCAAAAGGTCTCCCTCTTGAACAACAATTTATTCAGATCACCTCCTCTTTTTAGTTTTTTTAGTTTTTCTATTATTTTCCACTTGAATGTCAAATTGGAGCTGGCATGTTCCTGTATGAAGTGTTTGGCTAGTTCTGACCTAGCATCTGCTCTCTTTATATCTGAGAGGTGCTGGCGTATTCTCTCCCTGTCCTCCCTGGATGTACATCCAATGTATTGTTTCTCTGAGCAAGTACACCAGGCCATGTAGACTACAAATTAAGACCTGCAATTCACACAACTCTCTATCTGGTACTCTTTAGAGGTTACATAGGATCTAAACTTCTCTCCTCTTTCTATGAAGACACAAGGGATACCACACCTATACATCCCTTTCGATGTTAACCAGGAGCTGGTTTGCTGGTCTGATGGTAAATCGCTAGGTGACAGAATTACCTAGAGTAACTCCTTTTCTGCATGAAAATCTACATCCCTTTTCTACTACTTCTACTTCTAGTCCTTCGTCAGCTGCTAACATGGGTAGATGTTTTTTGATGATTTTACAAACTTCATCATAATTGGAAAAATATTGTGTGACAAATGTCTTAGTACAAATAATTGTTTCCCTCACTCTGTGTATATGTATGTATGTATATGTATATATATATATATATATATATATATATGTATGTATATGTATGTATATATATGTATATATATATATATATATGTATATATGTGTATATGTATGTATATATATGTATGTATGTATAAGTATGTGTATATATGTATATGTATATATGTATATATGTATATATGTATATATGTATATATATATATGTATGTATATATGTATATATATATATGTATGTATATATGTATATATATATATGTATGTATATATGTATATATATATATGTATGTATATATGTATATATATATATATGTATATATGTATATATGTATATATATATATATATGTATATATATATATGTATATATGTATATATATATGTATATATATATATATATATATATATGTATATATATGTATATATATGTATATATGTATGTATATATATGTATATATATGTATATATGTATGTGTATATATGTATGTATGTATAGATATATATGTATGTATAGATATATATGTATGTATGTATAGATATATATGTATGTATAGATATATATGTATGTATGTGTATATATATGTATGTATGTATGTATATATATATGTATGTATATGTATGTATATGTATATGTATGTATATATATATATATATATATATGTGTATATATATGTAAAATTCATGGAGGAATGGAATATTAATTTGACCAATTGCTCCATCATATTGATGAAACAATTACTAAACCACAAAAATTTGATTTTATTTTAACTGAAATCAACAATAGTATGATTTCTTTAAAACCTTTTGAAGAGACCCAGAAATATTCAGATTACACTAAACAACTTAACGAAACAATAGACCAATTAGATACTACTCTATCTGATAGGAAAGTACAAAAATACCAAAGAGATGTCAAGGATTATGAACTTGACATAGTGTATTCTTGGCAAAAACACAAACCTACTAGATCCAATTGGTCAACAAATAAAAACAAAAATAATAAGTCAAAAAACAAGAATAAGCAAAAAAATAAACATACACAGGGTAATAAGACCAAACATGACACTATTAAACATGTCACTTTCTCTAGTATAGACACAGATCACTATGACAGCAGTGAACAAATGACTGAGGATGAACAAACACCAAGTACATCTGAGGTGACAACACCCAATCCAACACCAAATACCAATAGAAGAGAACTTAAATCATTGATAAAACAGCCACATCAAACCAGCACTCCAAAAAAGAATGATACTACTGTAGAAACTGAAAATTCAGAGTCCACTTACCGTTACCCCAGCAGGGTCAGAAAAAATGTAAAGAAATAGCGGTTATTAACCTCTCTGAATATCCTTTGTCCAATACAGAAATAGATCTACTAAACAAGGGCCTATCATATGCACCTGTGCACAATTTTGATTTAGTCAACACTTTAATTGATATAAATAAATTTGTAAGAAAAATAGTTCTGAAACAGCACTTTCACAATACCACAATTGACACTAATACTCACAGTAGGCTCACTGACACTCAGGATCCTATACCTACTACCCAACACTTATCAGTAGGATTAAAATTTACAGACCTATTAGATTTAACCAACCTTGTTACTTTAGAACAAGATTCACTTAGACACACTGAAGCTCTAACTAACAATTGCACTAATTTTATTTATAAAAACACTTCTCACTTTTATCCAATACATTCAAGGCACCATCTACTGGACACATATCAGAGAGTTGTAGAGAGGGAACTCACAGATCTATATAGATCGGTTGATTACAATCCTCTCAATATTAATTCTGACAATATCACTAAAACACAGAGAAAAGTTCTGTCCAAACTTCAGAAAAATGACAATATAGTCATAGTCCAAGCGGACAAAGGAGGGGCAGTAGTATTATTAAACAAACATGATTATGTGGAAGAGATAAATTCTCAACTTAGTGATAGTCAACTGTATACTAAATTGCGCTTCAATCCTACCAATTCCATCAAACATAAATTAATACATTTGTTAGATTTTGCAGTTGAACATCATCATATGGACAAAGAACTGGCAGACCATTTATATGTGCACGAGCCAACCACCCCTTACTTTAGGATTGTACCCAAAATACACAAAGGCTTGGAAAAACCTCCTGGCAGGCCCATAGTGGCCAGTAATGGGTCCCTTTGCAAAAGACTGGGTGATTGGCTCGATCACATTCTCCAACCTACTATGTTAGCTCTTCCAGGATACATACGGGATAGCGCACACTTAATTACTCAACTCAAAGACATCAATTGGAAGGACACATATACATGGACTACCATTGATGTCACTGCCCTATACTCCAACATTCCACATATGTTGGGTCTTAGGGCAGTAGACGCTATGTTACATCGCCACTCTAATTATGGAGATGAATTCATATCTTTCATTGTACAAATTACTGAATTTTTACTTCAAAATAATTTCTTTGTTTTTCAAGGAGAATATTATTTACAAAAATGTGGCACAGCGATGGGGGCAAAATTTGCCCCCGCCTATGCCAACATTTATATGGGGTGGCTAGAATTAAACCGTATTTTCTCCAGTACTTTTCCTTTTGCTACCAATGTCATTATGTATGGTCGTTTCATCGATGACATTGTAATCATTTGGAATAGTCACGATGGACAACCAGTGGACAAATTCATAGATTATATGAACCATAACAATTATAATCTGACTTTCACAGCAAACAAAAATGAAACTAAAATTGATTTCTTGGACCTCAGTATAGAGAGTAGAGCTGACAGAATCTTTACTAGCACTTATCGAAAACCATTGGCACGCAATACCATACTGTGTGCAGATTCCTGTCATCTCTCTCACCTAAAGAGAGGTATTCCAAAGGCGCAATATTTACGATTGCGCCGTTATTGTACAGAACTTAACCAATACTATACACAGGCACATGAGTTGACAGCTCGATTAGTAGATAGGGGTTACTAGAAACATCTACTAACACGCATTCAAGAACAAGTAGGGAAAACAAACAGACAAGACCTACTTATAACTAAACCTAAGAGAAGGAGCACTGAATTCAATCAAACCAGTACAAATAGTAACATGCTATTCATCACCCAATTCAGTAAACAATACCAACAGATTTGTAGAATAGTAAAAAAGAACCTTACTAACTTAAAAGGTGATGAAACATTAAGCAATATACTTACAACAGGCATAAAGTGTGTAGCTAGAAAAGCCCCGACCTTAGGAGATATTACAAGGAAAAACTTTGCAGGAAAATCCACAAGTAATAAAAACTGGTTAAGCCTTAGATCTGGCTGTCCCTTGTAAGGGTTGTACTTGTATTACAGTCACTAACACATTTTCTTCAAATACTACTAAACAAACTTTTCAAATAAGAGACAGGATAGATTGCAATTGATCAATTGCCTATTTTGCTCAAGCCAATATGTAGGCATCACGACCCGTCCATTAAAGGACAGGATCCGAGAACATTTACGTTCTCTAGATGAGAAAGAACCAAAAACACCAGTGGCTAAACATGTTAGAACTCATGGTATAGGCCCTAAATATTTTTCGTTTATTGGCATAGACACTATAAAACAACACCCCCGAGGGGGAGATAGAGGTAAAACTCTTCGCAAAAAGGAAATATTTTGGATAGTAAA